>NC_045985.1:14304923-14558728 GCF_010909765.2 Amblyraja radiata | reverse complement strand
CATCAGTGCGTGCCGCATTTTAAAAGTACTAGAGAACGTTCAACGATTTAACTTTGGATGTACCATAGAAAAACCTGAACACAGGATAAACGACATCGTTAAAACGCCCGAAAAATTGGTGAATAGGTTTTTCTGTATCGATATTGTAAAATGTCACTTTTCTTTCTTCGTAGCTTAGGTAAATTCCAATCTTGCGAAGGTGAACGATGGTGACGAAGTGACCCATTGTCCTTGTTTCTAATTCATGCTTCCCTATGTTCCAGAGGAGTACGGTCCAGTAGTCTTCTTCCTTGGAAGCTCGAATCCATTTTTTGCCCGTCGTTTGCTGCGGCGCCACCCCGACAGACCAGACTGATCCTTCGCTCACCATTATCTCCCAATAATGTTTTCCTGACGACAATCCATTTGTTCCCCACATAAGGTACGTTCCGCCATATTTCTTTCGATCTTCACTGATTTCCCTTGGAGTATCAACCCACCGGGCATTACGATTATCGCTTGCCAATAAATATCGTGGGTCTGCTGTGGTTGGATCCAATTTGAGAGTAACTAGACAAATAAAATTGAGATGAATTAAAATGCATGACAGTTTGGAAAGAATCAGACTTGGCTTAATGGACAAACAATAACTTTAAAAAAATCAGAATATGGTCTTCATTCATTGGCTATTTGATGGGGCAGACTGGCTCGGCACGTGAACCTGACTGAAACTCGAATTAAGGATTACATGAAAAGTTAAACTTTATAATTTACGAACTTATCTCCAGTTGTATTTTTAGTAAATTATTCCATTCTTCTTTATCATACTTTTAAAAAAAATTTATTTCACTTTCTTATTTGCTATCTATATTAAAAAAAATACTAGAAGCGGAGTTAATATCAATTGATAAACGTAGTAATGTAGGAATGATATACATGAAATGTTTTTAATATGATATGTAGCTGCCTCTAATAAAAAGATTATTAAGAAAAAAAAACATGACTGCGGGACGGAAGATACCGGACATTTGCCATTCAGATATGGATGCCACGTACTAGAGTTTGGATTGGGTATATCTTAACCATGGATCTACACTGCCGGGGAAAGCTAACATCGACAGTCCTTGTCAGGATTTCTCCAGGACAAAGAAAGTGGGATGAAGCTGATCAGGCGTCGTGTGCAGAATCTAGCGCCGGTAATCAACCTGAATCAGCAACTTCTTAATACAATTGTAAGACTCAACCTTGCGCTCAAATCATAATTGTCCACACTGGCCAACATGTCCCATCGACATTAGTCCCACCTGCCTGCGTTTGGCCCAAATCCCTGCAAACCTGCCCTGTCTAATTGTTTCCTAAACGTTGCGATAGTACCTGCTACAACAACGCTATGTGACAGCTCTTTCCATATCCCCACCACCCTTTGTTTGAAAACATTACTCATCAGGTGCCTATCTGAGGATCCAACCCGATCTCACGAGGTCATAAGTGAGAGGATCAGAAATAGGCCATTCGGCCCATCAGGTCTACTGTGCCATCTAATCATGGCTGATATCTCTCTCCGTTTCTAACCCTATTTTACTTCGGAGTCACGTGAGTGACTACGTGAAGAAGCCCGCCAGGACGCATGCGTGTCATATCGCTACACGCATTGCAACAAGTCACAGCAAGGGGGAACGACGTTCCCCTAGCGGCAAAATTTGGGGGAGAACCGCGGAGTTGCGGGCAGCCGGCAGTAGCAGCCAAAGGCACGCTAATCTCCGGTAATGGGAACAGCTGTGCCCGACTTTCGCTCCCGCTACGGCGAAATCCACTACTCGGCCGGGCGGGAAAGCGAAGAGAAAGACCCCACGAATGCCGGACTCAGATGAGACGGACTTTGAGGAGCCGCGAGCGGCCAGTGCCCGTGAGCACCGGGGCCGGTTCGAGCGGACGGGGCAGTACGAGCAGCCGGGAGCGGCAAGTGCCCGAGAGCACTGGAGCCGGTTTGACCGGCTGCATGACGAGGAGCAGCCGCGAACGGCCAGTGCCCGTGAGCACGGGGGCCGGTTAGAGCGGTTGCTCCAGGAGATCCTCCAAAGTGGAAGACTCCGGGAGAGGGAGGCTAGCCACAGTGGGCGCCCCATAAGCCCCACAGCGGTACCCCTTGCGGGGCTGCATAGTGTCTCCTCCTCGTCAGAGGAGAACACGGAGGATCTATTCTGGGTAGACTCTGAACGGGTCACAGAACCACATCAGTGGGCACCCAATAAGCCCCACAGCGGTACCCCTTGCGGGGCTGCATAGTGTCTCCTCCTCGTCAGAGGAGAACACGGAGGATCGGTTCTGGGTAGACTCTGAACGGGTCACAGATCCACATACCCCCAGTAGCCCTGGGGTGAAATAAGGCATGCTGGATATGGTGAACCAATTCTTCCAGCCAGACCTAACCGGGGAAGACCTGGAGCCCCAAATTGCAGCCAGTGTGGACTATTTGTCTAGTAACAAACTACAGACACATGCTATGTCTGACGCCATTGCACGGCATTTACCCCCAGGTAACTGCACGGCATTGCAAGTGCCTAGTGTTAACCAGTGTATCTGGAGACATATGGGGACAGGTATCCGCAATACTGATCTCAAAATACAAAACGTGCTCAAGGTATTGACGGCGGGAAGTCAATAACGGCAGCAGACGGGGTGGAACGACATTCACCCGTAGCGACAATTTTAACCTGGACCTGCAGGTAAGAGCTGCGGTCTTTTTAGAAACATAGAAACATAGAAAGTAGGTGCGAGAGTAGACCACCAGGTCCGTCGAGCCCGCACCGCCATTCGCTCATGGCTGAACACTAAACAGACACACTTACCCACAAACAGTAGACACAAGACACAGAACACAAGACACTACCCTCCCCTTTATACCGCTATCACCCCTCTCCACCCCAAAAACCTCGTGATCTCCTAGGAGAGGCAAAAAACCGGATAAAAACCCAGGTCCAATTCGGGAAAAAATCCGGGAAATTCCTCTCCGACCCCAATCCAGGCGATCGACACTTGTCCAGGAGATCACTCAGGTCTTACTATACTAACCATACCTAGGTCCATATCCCTGCCCTCTCCCCGTAGCCCCTTATCCCCTTGGCAGCTAAAACACCATCTATTTTAGTCTTAAATATATTTAAAGTTTCTGCTTCCACTGCTCCCTGGGGCAGTGAATTCCATAAATTAACCACCCTCTGGGTGAAGAAGTTCTTCCTCATCTCCGTTTTAAAAGAGCCCCCCCTTATTCTGCAACTATGTCCCCTAGTTCTAGTTTCCCCGATCATTGGGAACATCCTCGGTGCATCCACCCGATCAAGGCCCCTCACGATCTTATATGTTTCAATGAGATCGCCTCTCATTCTTCTAAACTCCAAAGAGTAGAGTTCCAGCCTACTTAACCTTTCCTCATATGTCAATCCCCTCATTGCAGGAATTAATCTTGTAAACCTTCGCTGCACTGCCTCCAGGGCTAGTACATCCTTTCTTAAGTATGGACCCCAGAACTGTACACAGTATTCCAAATGTGGTCTCACTAATACTGTGTACAGCTGCAGCAAGACCTCCGTGTTTTTATACTCAATCCCCCTAGCAATAAAGGCCAAAACTCCATTGGCCTTCCTGATTGCTTGCTGCACCTGCATACTAACTTTTAGTGATTCATGTACTAATACCCCTAGATCCCTTTGCGTTGCATTACAACGCAGCTCCTCCTCATTTAGAAAATAACTTACCCTATCATTTTTTTTCCCAAAGTGAATGACTTCACATTTATTAGTATTAAACTTCATCTGCCAAGTTGTTGCCCACTCACCTAGCTTATCTATATCCTTTTGCAGACTCTTCCTATCCTCCTCATCCCCTACTTTTCCTCCCATTTTTGTATCGTCCGCAAATTTTGATATATTACACTTGGTTCCCTCCTCCAAATCATTTATATAAATTGTGAACAACTGGGGTCCCAGCACCGACCCTTGCGGAACCCCGCTAGTTACCGGTTGCCATCCCGAGTATGAACCATTTATCCCCACTCTCTGCTTCCTATTTGTTAGCCAATCCTCTACCCATGCTAATATATTACCCCCAATCCCATAATTTTTTATTTTTAGCAATAGTCTCTTATGTGGCACCTTGTCAAAAGCCTTTTGGAAGTCCAAGTATACCACATCCACCGGTTCCCCTTTATCCACCCGGGTTGTTACTTCCTCAAAGAATTCGAGCAGATTCGTTAAACAGGACTTCCCCTTCACAAAACCATGCTGGTTCTGTCCGATGAAGTCATGTTTATCCAAGTGCCCCGTTAGTGTTTCTTTAATAATTGTCTCTAACATTTTACCCACCACCGATGTTAGACTAACCGGTCTATAGTTACCCGCCTTCTGTTTACTTCCTTTTTTAAATATAGGTGTTACATTGGCCATTTTCCAATCCACTGGGACCGTACCTGCCTCCAGGGAGTTTTGGAAAATTATCACCAATGCATCCACAATCCCCACCGCTATCTCCCTCAAGACCCTTGGATGTAATCCATCAGGCCCAGGGGATTTATCCTCCTTCAGTCTCATTAATTTCCCTAATACCACCTCCTTGGTGATCTTAATAGTATTTAGCTCCTCCATTCCTACCGCCCCCTGTTTATCCAGCGTTGGAATATTTTTTGTGTCTTCTATGGTGAAGACTGATACAAAATACTCGTTTAATGCCTTTGCCATTTCCATGTTCCCCACCAACAACTCTCCAGTCTCACCCTCCAATGGACCAACGTTCACCTTAGCCACCCTTTTTCTTTTATATAGCTATAAAAACTCTTACTATTAGTTTTTATGTTGTTTGCTAATTTCCTTTCATAGTCTATTTTCCCCGTCTTAATTAATCTCTTAGTTATTTTTTGCTGACCTTTAAATGCTTCCCAATCCTCTACCCTCCCACTATCTCTGGCTACCTTATATGCCCTTGCCTTCAGCCGAATACTATCCGTTATAGTTTTACTGAGCCATGGCTGACTGTTCTTACCCTTACCCCTTTTTTTCTTCATAGGAATAAATTTTTCTTGAAGGTTATACAGTAGACCCTTAAACGTACACCACTGCTCATGTACCGTCTTATTCTCGAGTCTGCTATCCCAGTCAACTTTGATCAGCTCATTCCTCATACCTTCATAATCCCCCTTATTTAGACTAAGCACCCTAGCCTGAGTTTCAACCTGCTCCCCTTCTATTTGAATATGGAATTCGACCATATTGTGGTCACTTGTTCCCAACGAGTCTCTAACTATGACATTTTTAATTAATCCTGCTTCATTACACAGGACCAGATCCAAGATTGCCTCCCCCCTTGTCGGTTCTGTGACATACTGTTCTAGGAACCCGTCTCTAATACATTCTATAAACTCTTCCTCTAGTCTACCCTGCCCTGTTTGGTTTGCCCAATTAATATGAAAATTGAAGTCCCCCATGATTACAGCAGTTCCCTTTTTACATGCGTCAACTATTTGCAGATTTATGTTCTGACTAACAGCGTCACAGCTATTTGGAGGTCTATAAATTACACCCACTAGTGTTTTTTCCCCTTGTTATTCTCTATCTGTACCCAAGCTGTTTCACTATCCTGATCCTTCAACGCAATATCCTTCCTCTCTATTGCCGTTATTCCCTCCCTTATTAAAAGGGTCACCCCTCCTCCCTTTCTTTCCTGTCTATCTTTCCTAATTGTCGAGGACCCCTCTATATTTAACTCCCAGTCCTGATCCCCTTGCAGCCATGTCTCCGTAATGGCCACAATATCATAACTATATGTACTTAATTGCACCGTTAATTCATTTATCTTATTACGAATACTCCGTGCATTTAAATAAAGCACTTTCAGATGATTTTTACTACCCTTCCTTTCCGTTTTTGCCCCTTTTACATCTAGAGCTTTATCTTCACACATTCTGTCTCCTGTCACATTTTGACTTTCCGCTTCCCCACTGATACCCTGCTCTATTTCCTCTACCCCTGCCGTTATTACCCCCCTTGATACCTCCCCCCCGCTACTTAGTTTAAAGACCTCTCTACTGCCCTAGTTATATGATTTGCCAGGACCCCAGTCCCAGCACCGTTCAGGTGAAGTCCGTCCTTACAGAACAGATCCCCCCTGTCCCAGTACTGGTGCCAGTGGCCCAAGAAACCAAACCCATTATTCCCACACCAGTCTTTGAGCCACGCATTCAGCTTTTTAATTTTACGTACCCTCGCCGATTTGGCCCGTGGCTCAGGTAGCAATCCGGAGATCAGTACCCTCGAGGTTCTGCTTTTTAATTTATTCCCTAACTGCTCAAACTCCTTCAGCAGATCCTCCTTCCTCGTCCTTCCTATGTCATTGGTCCCCACATGGACCACGACCACTGGATCCTCCCCCTCCCACTGCAAATTTCTCTCCAGCATCGCAGAGATATCCTTAACCCTAGCACCGGGTAGGCAACACAGCCTTCGGGACATGTTCTGCTGGCCGCAGAGAACCCTATCTACCCCCCGAATAATACTATCCCCTATCACTACGGCATTTCTTCTAACTCCCCCCTCTTGAATGGCCTCCTGATCCACGGTGCTGCAGCCAGGTTGCTCATCCCTCCCACAGCCCCTGATCCCGTCCTTACATTGAGTAAGAGCCTCGGTCATGCTTGTCAGGGACAAGGGCTGTGGCTCCTGCCGCATCTCCTCCTGGTTCCCCCTACCTGCCTCGCTTATGGCCACACCTTCCTTTCCTTGCTCACTGCCTACTGAATTAGTTAAACTGGTCGGTGTGACCATCCCCTGGCACAAAACATCCAGGTAATACTCCCCCTCCCTGATGTACCGCAGCGTATGAAGTTGGGTCTCCAGCTCATCAATGCGGAGCTGGAGTTCCTCTAGCCTCAAACACTTACTGCAGCTGTAGGGATCTTCTACATCAATGGTGTCGACAAATTCCCACATCTCGCAGTATTGGCACATCTCCTGACCGCCCATCTTATATAAGTAATTAACTGGTCCTATTTAAGAATCCCCTACTGTATTGATATACCCCTTATTGATATAATCCTACCTCCTATAAATGGGAAAGTACTCACCCCAGCCGTAAATTACCTACTGGTTTGGCTGTCCAGTGGTAATTCTAGTTATTTATGTTTTTACCATGCTGATTGCAGGTGGAGAAACCAACGGGCTGCGACAAAGCTGGTGGGCTAGATGGGATCAGCTGTGCCCGATGTCGCCTCCACACCGGCCAGGAAGAGGGGTCCGCAGAAGGAAAGACAAGTGTGCAGGCGGTGCAGGAACAAGAGAACCTGCGGGGACCTCCAACGCCAACCAAACCGAAAATCCAGACCCAGCGCGACAACAGCAGCGAAGAACCTACAAAAAGTAAACCTGCCACTGGTAACTATGGAGGTAGGTGGGTCTGGTTCCCTACAATATACAGGGAGCATGGAGATTGGGTGGAGATTACACTCTTTTCTGAATGCATGCAGCATGATAACAACCGATACTTACATCTAAAGCAGTATCCAGGGATATACAATAGAGTTTATTGACAAGTACTGCCCTCCAGTTCAACATATACTGAACCGAATGTTCGTGCCTTCTGGTAAAGGAAAATCAAAAGCGCAAGCTGAACTGAAGCGGCTTTACATAAAAGGTGTAATTGAGAAAACTCAACACGAACCATTAGAATTCGTGTCCAATATATTTATCAAAAACAAAAAAGATGATGGTTATCGCATCATCATAGATCTGACAAAATAGATACATTTGTTACTGCTTAACAATTAATTTCCAAAGGTTACTTCAATGGCCAGCATCGATTTAAAAGATGCTTACCATTCAGTGCCTATACGAGGTGACCACAGATGTTACTTAAAATTCAACTGGATGGGACAACTCTGACAGTATAAAGCACTGCCAAATGGGTTCTCATCAGCCCCAGGCTGTTTCACAAACATTTTGAAACCAGCCCTAGCGTTTCTACGGAAACGTAAACACATGGTCATGGCATATTTAGATGACATACTCATTGTGGGCAAAACTTTGGAATTGGCCAAACAAACTGTCACAGCCACAAAAAAGTTATTTGGAAAACTGGGATTCATTTTTCATCCAGTTAAATCTAAACTAACGCCTTCCACTACTATTGACTATCTGGGGTTTCACCATTGACTCAGTTCACATGTCGGCGACTCTGCCTAAGGGAAAGGCTAGAGATTTAATAGAGGCTTGCAATAACCTCACTGACATCAGCAAACCATCCATCAGATTGGCAGCAAAAGTAATTGGCATAATGATGGCTGCCTTTCCAGACACACAATTTGGACCTCTACATTACCAAAACTTACAGAGAGCAAAATACAAGCACTCTAAATTATGCAGGTCACTTTGACCGATCTGTGAAACTACCAATCAAGCTAAAATGGAACTAAAATGGTGGATAGATAGCATCTGGCTTTGTTCCAATCCAATCATTGTCAGTAACCCTTCCATGGTACTTCAAACTGATACCAGTGCACTTGTGTGGGGAGCCACCAATACCAATACCACCGTGGTAGCATACATTGACCACAGGGTGGAAACAAATCGACATCATGTGACAATCTGGCTATACAATTTGGCAATGGTGTATCCAGACAGATATTTGGATATCAGCCACTTACGTACCAGGAAGCCTAAATTCGGTGGCTGACACCAGATCAGGCAAATTTAATGAAAACACCAAATGGATGTTGAATAAAATGGTATTTGCTGATATCACAGCAAATATGGAACACCAGATATCGATTTATTCGCATCCAGACTTAACCACCAGTTATCAAATTATGTTTCATGGGAACCAGACCCTGGGGCAGCGGCGACAGATGCATTTTCGCTGCATTGGGGGGGGGGGGGGTTGTTTATTTACGCATTCCCTCCTTTTCCTGCCTCATCAGTCGGGTATTTAGGAAATACAACAAGACTCTGCACCTGGTTGCCAGAAGTGCCCTATCGACTTACCTATGGCAGGGGACAGAGCATTACACAGTTGGGACTCACCCACTGGTACAAAACTTATGAGGGGAATTTTTAATGCTATCCCCAAAAACCAGATACTCCCAAATATGGGATGTAAGAATAATCCTGAAGATGCTCAGGAATTGGTCTCCAGCAACAGTTCTGTCCCTACACAGACTGACATTAAAACAGTCATGTTAATGGTATTGGTCACGGCACAGAGGATACAGTCACTGCAAAAACTAGACTGGACAACATGACTTCCTCAACAGAAAATATTACGTTTCATATTTATGAGTTAGTAAGCAGAACAGAAAGGGATCAGCAGGCCTCAATATACAGTTAGGTCATACCCAACAGATGACCGTCTGTGTATAGTAAGACATCTGTCGTTATACATGGAGAAAACGAATATCCTAAGAGGCAATGAAAAGGCACATTTTGGTCAGCCACTAGCAACCACACCAAGAGTGACGGTCCAGACCATCTCAAGATGGCTGAAACATGTGCTAACACAGGCTGGGGTGGATACTAATATTTTAAAATCTCTTTCCACCAGGGCTGCAGCTACATCGGCAGCAATACAGTTGGATGTACCAATGGACCAAATCCTCAAGGCAGCAGGATGGTCTGGAGGGGAAAACATTCCAATTATCTTATAATATACCAGTAATGAAACCTGGAACGTTTGCAGAAACAATTTTAAGTTCTGTAAATTAATTTAAACCCATGAAAAGGGGTTATACATTTTTGTTAACAAATTTTATGATTTCAATGTCAAATTCATGTCCAAATTATGTTAACACATTTCCTCCCACAGTCAACGCAGACGTGATGCATGGACTCGTTTCCACGGCATGAAATCACAGAGCTTTAAAATCATCACGTAGTCACTCACGTGACTCCGAAGTAAAATAGTAAGATTAAACGAGAACTTACCAGTTTGAAGTTTGATCTTTATGTTATGAGGAGGAACGTTGAGGGAATACGTGCCCTCCGCTCCCACCCTTGATCATAGTCTGAACTGGTATCTGTTGTCTAATCTTACTATGTTTAGTCATTATAGTTATCTGTGATTCCACACCGCTGCTTGGAAGAATGGCACGCATGCGTCCTGGCGGGCTTCTTCACGTATTCCCTCAACGTTCCTCCTCATAAAATAAAGATCAAACTTCAAACTGGTAAGTTCTCGTTTAATCTTACTATTCTCCTGACTTTTCCCCACTGCCCCTGACACCCGTACTAATCATGAATCTAACCATCTCTGCCTTAAAAACATATCAATTGACTTGCAGCCACAGCCTTCTATGGTAAATAATTCCACAGATTAACCACTCTCTGACTAAATAAATCCCCCCTTAACTCTTTCCTAAAGGAAGTCCTTTAATTCTGAGGCTAAGCCCTCTAGTCCGAGACTCTCCCACTGGTGGACACGTCCTTTCCGCCCACTCTATCCAAAGCCTTTCGCTATTCGGCACGTTTCAATGAGGCCCCCCCTCATTCTTCTAAATTCCAGCGAATACAGGCACAGTGATCATTCTTGTAAAACTCCTCTGGGTCCTCTCCTGGGCGAGCATGGTCACATACGGTGCCCAGAAATGCCCGCAATTGTCCAAATGCGGCACAACCAGCGCCTTAAAGAGCCTCAGGATTACATCCTTGTTTTTGTAATTTAGCCCTCTTGAAATGAATAATATCCCTGACATGATTTTGTTTTATTGGGGGACATGGGCCGAACTGCAAGGTGGCGATAAGCAAGGTGCCCCCACAAACATCAGTAAAGTCCACCAAGAATAGAAGAAGAATATAATTTCTTTTATTGTCATTCAGACCTTACGGTCTGAACGAAATTTCAAGCAGGTTGTACTTTCTGAAAGCTTCTGATGGTCAATAAAATGTAGAACAATTTAATCATCTTACAACTTATTTGCAAATATTAATGTTATTCACATAACATTAATATCACCTAAAACTGCATTGAGCTTTGCACTAATGATACGTATTAATATTCATCGCTTAAAGTTGAAAGATAAACAATACTTGTTGCGTCTTTACGCTGAAACCACGTGCCCATCAAAAGAGATATGACCCATCGTTTAGTTTACTTTTTCACCCAGAGAGTTGTGAATGTGTGGAATTCCCTCCCACAGATGGCAGTGGAGGCCAAATCACTGGGTGGATTTAAGAGAGAGTTAGATAGAGCTCTGGGGGAAATGGAATCAATGGATATGGGGAGAAGGCAGGCACGGGTTAATGATAGGGGACGATCAGCTGTGATCAAAATGAATGGCGCTGCTGGCTCGAAGGGCCGAATGGCCCCCTCCTGCACTATTTTCTATGTTTCTATGTTTCTATTCTGCTATATAGTGCACGTCTACACTGGATCTTTGTTTGTTACAACACGCACCAGCTACAGGTGAACTATATTGCGGCCATCAATTAAAAAAACCCACTTACCTTTGTATCTTTTAATTGCAGCCATGCCAGCTGTGAAATAGTTGCAAACACGTTAACCATATAACCATATAACAATTACAGCACGGAAACAGGCCATCTCGGCCCTACAAGTCCGTGCCGAACAACTGTTTCCCCTTAGTCCCACCTGCCTGCACTCATACCATAACCCTCCATTCCCTTCTCATCCATATGCCTATCCAATTTATTTTTAAATGATACCAACGAACCTGCCTCCACCACTTCCACTGGAAGCTCATTCCACACCGCTACCACTCTCTGAGTAACGAAGTTCCCCCTCATGTTACCCCTAAACTTCTGTCCCTTAATTCTGAAGTCATGTCCTCTTGTTTGAATCTTCCCTATTCTCAAAGGGAAAAGCTTGATCACATCAACTCTGTCTATCCCTCTCATCATTTTAAAGACCTCTATCAAGTCCCCCCTTAACCTTCTGCGCTCCAGAGAATAAAGACCTAACTTATTCAACCTATCTCTGTAACTTAGTTGTTGAAACCCAGGCAACATTCTAGTAAATCTCCTCTGTACTCTCTCTATTTTGTTGACATCCTTCCTATAATTGGGCGACCAAAATTGTACACCATACTCCAGATTTGGTCTCACCAATGCCTTGTACAATTTTAACATTACATCCCAGCTTCTATAATTAATGCTCTGATTTATAAAGGCTAGCATACCAAAAGCTTTCTTTACCACCCTATCTATATGAGATTCCACCTTCAAGGAACTATGCACGGTTATTCTCAGATCCCTCTGTTCAACTGTATTCTTCGATTCCCTACCATTTATCATGTACGTCCTATACGTTGGAATGGTTACTGTTTTAATTATCTGGACATAATAATCACCGAATCGATTCCTCTCATCTGACGTGCAAAGAAAGTAAGTCACTTATGTTGAGAAAAAATATACACCAAATTCGAACACAATGTGGATTACAGCCACATTTAGCCAGAGTTCGGTCAGTCATCTACGTGTACTATATCAAACTTCCCTTCGCCTTCTTAAACATTACTTCTGCTCCTAAAATAAATATATATATTGGCGCCATAATAGCTACAAGTGTCAGATAAAATGATTTGGTGCGGTTTACACCCATATAACCATATAACAATTACAGCACGGAAACAGGCCATCTCGGCCCTTCAAGTCCGTGCCGAACACTTATTTCCCCCAGTCCCACCTACATGCACTCAGACCATAACCCTCCATTCTTTTCCCGTCCATATGCATGGTAAAACGTAGTCTGGCACCTCATTGAAACGTACAAAATGGTGAAAGGCTTGGATAGAGTGGATGTCGAGAGGATGTTTCCTCTAATGGGAGATTCTTGAGGTAGAGGTCATAGCGTTAGATTTAAATGATATTCTTTTAGGAAGGAGATGAGATGGAATTCAATTCAGTGCGGAGGCCAGGTCAATGGATATTTTATATGACGAGATTCTATTTTCATTGTAAAAGAGTCAATTTCGCAGAAAGTAGAGGTATCTAATTTCTACGAAATGGACTGATTTTACAAGACAAATAAAAACCACATCAAGTGGATATTTTAAATGCAGAGATCGACAGATTATTGATTAGTACCGGTGCCAGAGGATATGGAGAGAAGGCAGGATTACGGTGTTTGGAGGGAGAGTTTGATCAGCCATAATTGTATGGCGGAGTAAACCTGATGGGCCGAATTACCTAATCGGTCCTATCACTTATGTTCTCATGAAAACGTGGTATTCAACATCAATGCATTGGTCTTTCTATCTGCTCGCTGATCTCGCAGCAGAAAGTATAGGCATGTACTCTCTACTGCCGGATCAGCATTCTGCCCACCACCTTTGACACCCGTACTAATCAAGAGTCTATCGATCTCGTCATATAGAATATCCACTGACCTGGCCTCCACAGTGAATTTAATTCCATGTCATCTCCTTCCTAAAAGAATATCCTTTAAATCTAACGCTATGGCCTCTACCTCACGAATCTCCCATTAGAGGAAACGTCCTCTCGACATCCACTCTATCCAAGCATTTTGCACGATTCAATGGCGTACCAGACCACGTTTTACCAGTGTGCATCGAGTCGGCGCTGGATGTGACATTTTGGCAGAGCAGGATTGCCGACAGAAAATGTGAATTCTTTTTTAATCATTGACTTTCCCAGCAGTATTAAATACAATTTTAGGCGATCGATTTCCAAAATGCGTTGTGCTAGACATTAGTGAGGCCACACTTAGTGTATTCAAAGTTTCAAGGTGTCAATGTGAGTTTATTGTCACATGTACTAATTAAGGTACAGAGAAATTCAGATTGCCCACACACACACACACACCCCCAGCCCCCACATAAAATAAACATACTTTTTAAAACACACCAAAAATAACAAAAAAAGACGATAAGACAGCTCAGCCACCCGTGTCCTGGCAACATCCACGTGAATCTTTTCCGCAGCCTTGCAGTTGAAAAATACCTTTCCTATTACAGGATAACCAATACCGAATTTCGTTCAGTTTCGTTTGCCCTGTAATAGGAAAGGTATTTTTAAACTGGAAGGGTGCGAAAAAGAATTAGCAGAATGTTGCCAGGACACGTGTGGCTTAGCTATGGGAGGGGTTGAACAGGCAGTTTTTTTTCCTTGGAGCGCAGGAGGACGAGGAGTGATCTTATAGAGGTATACAATATCGTGATATGAATAGATCGTGTGAACACAGAGACGTTTGCCAAGAATAGAGAAATTAACAACCGGAGGACAAAGGTTTATGTCGAGGGGGAAAAGATTGAAAAGGAATCTGAGGGTCAACTTTTTACACAAAAGGGTTTCGTTTATGGAACGAGCTGCCGGATGAGGTCGTTGAGGCAGGTACTATCACAATATTGAAGAAACATTTAGACAGGTACCTGGATTGAGTGGTCTCAGAGGGATATGTGCCAAATGCAGGCAGGTGAGTAAGTATAGATGGGGCACGTTGGTTGGCGCAGAAATGCTGTCCGAAGACCCCGTTTACATGCTTTATGTCTATGACTGTAAATTATAGTGAATTAGTGAAGGAGGGAGAATATATGACAATAGTTTCTGACAGTATGATTTGTGGTATCAAGCTGCTGTCCAAAATGATTAGGGGGCTTAAGGTTAAGGAGGGGGTGATCATAATATGACATAATTCTACCTGCAATTGCGGAGAGAGAAGCCGAAATCGGATGTATCTGTATTGTTGTTGAGGAGAGGTAACTACAGAGGCAGGAGGGGGGAGCAGGCCACATTTGATTGGAAGGGTTACAGTATCTGTCATGCCACCGTTACATCAACAGCAGGAGTTTCTGTGTTTAATCTGGAAGGCGCGGGATTTATTCATCCCAAAGAAGAAGACACATTACAAGGGGATAATGACGCCACTATTGAAAAAGGAAGTCACAGGTAGCATCAAAGATACTAGAGGAGCAAGATAGACCACTCCTCCGAAATTCAATGGACTGACGTGTAGTACGTAACGGAAATTCACGTCCGCCAATTGTGTATGTCCAAACGCGACATCTTTGGTAGCGGGGACGGACTCCACAGTTATACAATCTGCTCTTACATCAGGTCGCAGGGAAGAGCAAATATACTAGAGGCTCCTCTAATATATTTGGGGGATGTGGACGTTTCCCTCCAGTCCTGAGTTGATCCAGGACTGATTCTCGGTCCCCCCCCCCCCCCCCCCCCCCGATACCAGATGAAGGCGGCCAGCGGGAGAGCCTCAAGCGTCGGCCCGTGGTCGGCGCTCCCGAGGGAGGCAGCGGGCAATGCTCCTCTAGTATCTTTGGTGTAATCCGTTCCAAAGATTGATCCGCTCTATCAGCTTTGGTGTAATCAGTGTTGTAGGGAACAGTGTTTTATACAGCATCTATCACTTCACATATTTAGTTCATATTATTGTTATTTTTCTTAATATTATTGTAAATTGCAACAGAATAAATTGGCGTCAACAATCACCCATGTCATACTACGTTTTTTTCGCAGAGTGGCGCATCTTGCACTGCTCTATAATCTTTGGGTACCATAAAGTCCCCAGGTTTAATAGACTAGATAAACGCAGGAAACTCAGGAGCAGAAGCGTATTCTACACAGTCCACTGAACGAGAAGTGTCGCAACGCAGATATGGAATTCGTAGGAGAACCTCTGTTATATTTACCAAAACGACCTGGCTGATTTCGTTGTAGTATAAAATAGACAGTATCGGTGTTTGCAATTACTGCAGAGAAATCGCTAGTTTCTTTAAGGGATGCGAAAACTCGGCAGAAATATAAGACCATGCATCGATCTGCTCTGCTGAAACCGCAATAGGCCACCACTCAATGTCTTAAGAGGTTGGACAGGCTAGATGCGGGAAGATTGTTCCCGATGTTGGGGAAGTCCAGAACAAGGGGTCACAGTTTAAGGATAAGGGGGAAATCTTTTAGGACCGAGATGAGAAAAACATTTTTCACACAGAGAGTGGTGAATCTCTGGAATTCTCTGCCACAGAAGGTAGTTGAGGACAGTTCATGGGCTATATTTAAGAGGGAGTTAGATGTGGCCCTTGTGGCTAAATGGATCAGGGGGTATGGAGAGAAGGCAGGTACAGGATACTGAGTTGGATGATCAGCCATGATCATATTGAATGGCGGTGCAGGCTCGAAGGGCCGAATGGCCCACTCCTGCACATATTGTCTATGTTTCTATGTTTCTATGTCAGGTTTACATGTACATAGACGCTGTCGAATATGTTGCTTTATCTACTTCCACCTGTTATATTATCCTGTGAAGGTACTAATTTAGCTGAGAAAATTAAGCGAAATTCAAGTATAATACACGAAATTCATTTGTAATATATAGCTGAGAATGCGGGAGTATAACATTCAATGGCAATGAAACGAAATAAAAAAACGTTCTACAGCAGATCGATAATTCTATTAACAAACCGTCAAGAGTTTATAGTTTGCTATTTCTATGAGCTTAGTCATGTAAGTAACTATGCTTACTTATATTGTAAGCATTGTATGCGCTCGCCATTGCCATTGCTATCCAACGGTTCACGTCCAATGTTTTTCACTTGTCCTGTGTCTCTCCGTATTTTCATCTAAAACACGTAAGGTGGACTGACTTAATATTTAAGTGTGCTTTTTCATAAAGTGAGTACTTATAATTTGCCGCTTACTATCTTTGTGGGTGATTGCTTTCATTTCTGAATGAAAAACACAAGACAATAAGGAATATGGAATTCTCAGCAAAATACAGCAACAAGTACAATTACAGAGCGGAGGCAATTTGAACGTCAGCTATTTGGCGTGCGTTATTTCACATTATTTATAGAATCCATGTCCTTCATTTAACATTAACTAATATTCTCAACGTTTCCTTTTTCAAGGAGAAAATGAGTAAACTCTTTCAGGTATTCTGTATGCCCCGCATTAACAACCAGGTAGAAACTGCTCTTAATATGTTTCTTTTATGCCCCTGTCCCACTTAGGAAACCTGAGCGGAAACATCTGGAGACTTTGTGCCCAACCCAAGGTTTCCGTGCGGTTCCCGGAGGTTGCAGGTGGTTGCCGGAGGTTGCAGGTAGTGGAAGCAGGTAGGGAGACTGACAAAACCCTCCGGGAACCGCACAGAAACCTTGGGTGGGGCGCAAAGTCTCCAGAGGTTTCCGTTCAGGTTTCCTAAGTGGGACAGGGGCACAAGAAATTGAGGAAATGGGTATAGTAGATGTTTCCAAATTAACAATAGTATCCATTAAATTTTCGTTAGTGTTCCTTATTCATTTTCATTCAAGATCTATCACATGACCTGATCTATGCTTCCATTTGAATATATCAGATTTATTTTTACACTAACTGTTGTACCCGTTATCCTCTATCTGAGCATTGTGGGCGGCTTGATTGAATTCATGTTTCGCGCTTTCTTTGAGCGGATAGCACGCAGACACATGTTTTTTTTCACTATGTCTCGGTACACGTGACGATAATAAACTAAACTAAACCCAGCGACAGAAATCATTTATATCAACCTTCATTTTTCAAACGTAGAAGCGCCTCTGTGGAAAGATAAGCGCAAATGCGAATATCAACAATAAGATTTGGCGAAAGTTCTCCGTAATGTAAACTTGTTGAAATTTTGTCAAACTATATGTTTTCAAATAAGCACAGACACCGGAAAGATGCCAAGAGATTTTCGAGGAACAGAACATTGAAAAACGAGGAAAGCAAATTTTAGATATTTTGAATTAACATTTTCTATTCAGAGAGAGAGAGAGAGAGAGAGAGAGAGAGAGAGAGGGAGAGAGAGAGAGAGAGAGAGAGATAGAGAGAGAGAGAGAGAGAGAGAGAGAGAGAGAGAGAGAGAGAGAGAGAGAGAGAGAGAGAGAGAGAGAGGCAGTCGGATATATAGAGAGAGCAGGCATGCAGAGAGGTGGTGGGGAGAGAGGGCAGAGAAGAGAGGGGCGAGAGGGCAGAGAGGGAGGGCAGAGAGGGCAGAGAGTGCAGAGAGGGCAAGAGGGTGCAGAGAGAGAGCGAGGGCTGAGAGAAAGGGGACAGGGAGGCGAGAGAGTGGGCACAGAGAGACAGGGCATGGTGAAAGAGAAGGCATATCGAGAGGGCAGAGAGGGGGAGAGAGGCAGAGGAAGAGAGAGAGAGGAGATGGGTGGTAGATGGTAGAGAGGGCAGGGAGAGGGGGAAGAGATGAAGAGAGAGAGAGCGGAGAAGGGAGAGGGAGGACAGAGAGGGCGAGGGCAGAGAGGGAGAGGGCAGAGGGATGGGATAGAGACAGATGGGGCAGAGAGAGGGAGAGAGGGGTTAGAGAGAGGGAGAGGGGGACAGAGAGAGAGGGGGAAGAGTGAGTAGGGGTAGAGCGAGAGAGGGATGGCAAAGAGGGAGTGGCAGGGAGAGAGGGCAGAGATGGAGTGGGCGGAGAGCGATGGCAGAGAGAGAGGGCAGAGAGAGAGGGCAGAGTGATAGAGATGGGGCAGAGAGAGAGGGCAGAGAGAGAGAGAGGGCAGAGAGAAAGAGGGCAGATAGAGAGGGGACAGAGAGTGAGAGAGGGCAGAGAAAGATAAAGGACAGATAGAGAGAGCGGGCAGGGAGAGAAAGGGGGCAGAGCGAGAGAGAGAGAACAGAGAGGAACGATTGCACGTTAAATCGCGCCGCCGACCCATTCTGACCGCTGCCGACGATCAACCCCCCCCCCCCCCCACCCCACATTGCACCCTTCTTCACGGCGGCACTGTGATGTCTTGGCTCTGACAATTCGAGTGACCTACCCGGTAACTACACTAAGAGCAGGTCCGGGCCGCCGTGCAACCCGACTCCACGCCTTAACTGACACATGCTCCGTCAAAAACGGATGCACCCGTTGTTTTAATTTACGCATGGAATTAAACACAATGTTTAAAGCCGTTATCAATAATAGACCTTACCGACATCTTTGAGAATTGCTTCTAATATCTCCATTTCTGGAACAGAAATTAGAGCGGAGACATTTAGGTTACTTTGAATATAGCAATACGCCATTTGACAACACTATACAGGTAGTAAGTCGCGTAAAGTAAAGTCGTTGACCTTGTTGTATTATATATGAAAGAAAATCTAAATATGCTGGCCTTGAGGCGATATGGGAGACATTGGGCCCCCCCCTCCCCCCCCCAAGGTTTCCGTGCGGTTCCGGAGTTTTTTGTCAGACCCCCTGCCTGCGTCCACTACCTGCAACCTCCGGCAACCACCTGCAACTTTTGTCTTACCACATGACTTACCTCAAATAAAAGCTGTAACAACCTTCTCGATATTAAATATGTCTACTCAGGCATTCTCCTTCCAACAGGTAAATGTTTTTCACCCCCTATTTTATCATGTATCTTGTCTCGGTTTTAAGCCGATTACCTGATTTAATTCCACCCGTCTTTCAGGAAGAGGCTGTGTTACACACCAAACTCACCGGGCTGAACGGTGCCGCAGCAGCAGAGTTGCTGCTTACAGTTCTTTTAGCCCCGGAGTCCCGGGTTCGATCCCATCTATGGGTTATGTCTATCGACTCTCTGTAACTGTACGGAATATGTACGTTCTCCCCGTAAGCGCGTGGGTTTTCTACGAGATCTTCGGATTTCACCCACACTCCAAAGCCGTACAAGTTTGTCGAATTAGTGGATTGGTTTAAGTGTAAATTGTCCCTTGTGTGTGCAGGATATTCTTAATGTCTGGGGATCGCTGGTCGGCGCGGACTCGGTGGGCCGAATGCGCAAGGGAGAACTGCAGATGATGGTTAAAACCGAAGTTAGGCACAAAAAGCTGTAGTAATTTAGCGGGCCAGGCAGCATCTCTCGGGAGAACGAATCGGCGACGTTTCGCATCAAGAACCTTCGTCAGACTGGTTAGGGAAAAGGGAAACAAGAGATACAGTACAACGAATGAAAGATAAGCAAAATAAAATAATGATGATAAAGGAAACTGTCCATTGTAAGATGTTTGTAGGGTGAACATGAGGCTAGTGCAACTTCGGTGGGGAGGCGTAGAGAGCGATGGAGTCCAGGGCTACCTGAAGTTTGAGAAATCAATATTTATAACTACCCAAGCGAAATATGAGATGCTGTTCCTCTGCCTAACCTGAAAGGACTGTTGCGGTCCCTGGACAGAGTCGAGGGAGGAGGTATAACGATAGGTGTGGTTGCACGGGAAGCTACCTGGGGAGGGGATGGTTTTGGTGGGAAGGGATGAGTTAACCTGCTTAAACTAAACAGAATGAAAATAAATGTAGCAATTTACCCGTTTGGGACTCTTTGACTTTAGAATCTGCAAGATTTTAAAATGTATAAATAGAATACAATGCTTAGCAGGTGCATGCACATCATTACACACAAGCCTAATTGTAAATTGCAAGAACTGAACAGTCAATTATAATAGCAAAAATGTTCAGAAGTTTTGATAACTTTGTCATCAAACCATATTAATCAGCTTTGCGACCAGGCCACTGGAGAGATTCCCTGCGAGTGTACTCTGTATAGCCACACTCACCTAGACCGAGTCTGGTGGATCAGTCCACTGGCCTCCTCCTTCTGGTCCAGCCAAATCACATTAATATGCGCCGGCAGTAAGCGTGATTGAAAGCAGGTTTCCCTTCAAATTTGATATGGAACTCAAGAATCTTTTCAATAACGCTAATGTTCGAATATAGATAATATAATTCAAATCAGTAGTATAAATTAACATTAGTATTAGCTAATCGCAAACTTCAGACCTGCAGACTTGCTTAAATTCAAAGTAATTGAAAGTTCATATTACATCGCATACCTAGAAACAATGAGACGGTATAAACGTAGAAAACAGGTGCATGAGTAGGCCATTCTGCCCTTCCCGACAGCACCGCCATTCAATATGATCATGGCTGATCATCCAAAATCAGTACCTGCTTTCTCCCCATGTCCCTTGATTCCGTTAGTCTTGAGAGCTATATCAAACTGTCCCTTGAAAACATCCAGTGAATTGACCTCCACTGCCTTCCATGCAGATAGTTCCACAGATTCACAACTCTCTGGGTTTAAAAGTCTTTCCACATCTCAATCCTTAAAGGCCTGCCATTTATTCTTATCTGTGATCCGCAGGATTCTGGACTCCCCCATCATCGGGAATAATTTTCCTGCATCTAGCCAGTCCAATCCCTGAAGATTTTAACATATTTCTATAGGATACCCTCTCATCCTTCTAAATTCACGTGATTATAAGCTCCGTCGTTCCATTCTTTCGCATTTTATTTCCCTTGTCTTTGCATCCCGGAGACGCTTCGTCAGCTGAATGCAGGAAAAACCTACCGGGATCAATAATGATGCGCACGGTTGTGCGGTTTTTCCATGTATTAATTTTTTTTCTAACAACAAATTCATTGTTTAAGGCAAAGAAAATAATTTAACGTAAAGCCATCATGTCTGCTATACGTTTGTGCAGCTCACCGTCGATATCCTTATGTTGGTCAATGTCTAAATTAACAGATATATTAAGGGAATATATGATTATTTTGTCACCAGATCATAAAATAATATTGAGGACACAAAGGACTGCAGAAGCTAGAATGTTCAGAAAAGCAAAGCGCTGAAGAAACTCAGCTGGTCAGAGAGAATCCCGACACTTTGACCCGCTGAGCTCCTCAAGCACTATGTGTTTTGAAGAAATAAAATTGCTTATCTAATAGATCAATGGATTTTTCTCATAAAGCACAATTATTCCAAAACTACGAATCTGGAGTAGGAATTTACCATTCGCTCCTTAAAATGCGTCCCCGACTGTAAACCAATTCCACATTCTCGATGGGCCGAATGGCTTAATTCTACTCCTACAACGTGAACATTTGAACTTGTGAAAACACAATAAATTGCAGAAGTTATAATGCAGTGCAACAAGGGTGTGGATGCGGGGGGCGGGCGGGGGGCGGGTGGGGGGGGGGGGGGGGGGAAGGGGAGGGATGGTGTAGGGGAGGTGGGTGTGAGAGAGGGGCTGTGGGAGAGGAGGTTGTGGCGGAGGTGGGTGTGGTGGAGGGGGGGTGTAGGGGAGGGGGGGGGGTGTGGAGAGGGGGTGTGGGGAGGCGCGGGTGTTGGGGAGGGTAAGTGATGGGTAGGGGTGTGACGGGGGGGGGCGGTGGTAGGGGTTGTGGTGGAGGGGCTGTGCGTGGGGGAGGGGGAATTGTGGGGGAGGGTGGATGTGGGGGAGGGCGAAGGGGCGTAAATGAAGCATATCCTTCTTACGCCACAATTTATTATCTTTCTAACAAGAAACAATAACATACTACTATTGTACCGAATGGTGCCTGCATGGTAACCTATTGTAAGCCACGCATTATTGTAGCATGATTATCAACATCATTGAGAAATTAATAATCGACAAAAAGCTCTTGGATTAATTTACCGGCGGAAATCGCAGCCAACCTGGCCTCTGTTTTAAAAGAACAATCGATTTTATGAAAAATGTTTCAGAAATAGTTCAAATATCCATCTGCAAATCATTCTTTGAAAAGAGGCTAAATAGCTTAAGTTGAGCTATTGAAGTGAAAGATATCTTGTACTGATGTCATGTATGTTGTGCTTGGCCTCCCGATTTTCATTATTCTTAACAACTAGCCCGAAGAAACTAAACGGCTTCGTGAAATAGTGGTCGCCAATTCATTATCAGATATACTATCCGAAATGGACTGCCGCTATGCTGTGGGATATGATGCCTGGATTAATGGATATTAGCTACAGGGAGAGGTTGCACAACCGAAGCTTATTTACTCTAGTGGAGGTTGCATGGAGAACTGATTTATTTTACAAAATATATATGAAACGTATACATAGGAAATACATTCTGAACCCTTTTTTACCATGACGGAAATATCTTTTTTACCATGACTAAAAAGCTTTGCTTTAAGATGAGAGAAGTTTACAGAAGTTATGGGCGGCACGTTTTTTACATTGAATGTGTAATGTACCTGGTACGCGGCGCTTGCGTGGTGGTGGAGGCAAATACCATAGTGGCATTGAATATCCGTTTTAATAGGCACGTGGATATACAGTGAATGGAGGGCTTTGGATTATTTGCAGGTAAATACGAAGTTGCCATCGTATCATGTACGACAGGGGTATTATGCGCGGAAGTGTATGTTCGTATGCTGTACTGTTCTATGTTCTATGTCCAACGTTCTATGATATACTAGTTGTCTCACCAAGTTGTTTCACTTTATCTTTCAATAATAAAATTTCTGCAAAGCCAAGACCAATTAGAAGCATTCAGATGCATGCAAGCTGACTGGTTAAACAGTGACCAAAATGAAGAACACTTGGGAATTATTCTGAATTATAACTACAATTAAGCAAATTGAGGAAATATTACATCATAGATTCAAGATTGCCAGTTCGCTTTTATTTAACTACCTTTACAATTCTGTGGCATATATTTTTAAAGTTACTGCAAGATGCACATTTGTGGTTCGCCAATGAAAAGCAACGTGATATTTTGCAAGCAAAAATGGATGCTTGTTCTTTTTCACAGTCCCGCATGCCAACAGAATTCCTAAGTTGCGACGCTCGAGAGAAGCCGTCAAAAGACGGGAAGGTTTGTCGGATAATTGACTTGGGATAAGTGTGAAATGCCCCTGTCCCACTTAGCAAATCTGAACGGAAACCTATGGAGATTTTGCGCCCCACCCAAGGTTTCCATGCGGTTCCTGGAGGGTCCCGGAGGGTTTTGTCAGTCTCCCTACCTGCTTCCACTACCTGCAGCCTCCGGGAACCGCACGGAAACCTTGGGTGGGGCGCAGAGTCTCCAGTGGTTTCCGTTCAGGTTTCCTAAATGGGACAGAGGCATTACTGTGCGGGAATCGCTGGTCGGTGCGGACCAGTTGAGCCGAAGTTCCTGTTTCCTCGTTCTTTGTCTAAACTAAACTGGACTAATGAAAGTACAGCAAGCCACAACGATTTTCCATAGACGTTCACCTTCCGCGCAGAACATCCCACACACTTCAGAGGGAATTGGAATTTTGTAATGTCATCACAGTTGTAAGCATCCTATTTGCAGGTACTCAGATCTTATAAAGAAGAAAGTAAGAACAGATTAATAATCTTTTTTTTGTTTGGTTTATTTTGAATTTGACGTCTACAGGTAACAACATGCGAACAAACTGAGTCGTTTCAATGTCCTATCTGATAAAGGCGCCCCCGATGGTAAGGTATTATCTTTATGTTGAGCTGGAAGGGCAAACATATATATGCATTGTTAAAATGTTGATATACGCATTTCTCACAAGCAAGTGGGCTTACCTACGTCCTTTCTGGTCACCAAATAATCTGTTGAAAAAAACATGTATGATTATTTTTCGAGTTGGCTGGGGGAAAACTTATTTGCGTATATTATTAATTAGCAAAACTTCGTCGGACACTTGATTTGCGAATTATCTTATTTGGAATAAAATGAACTATGATCAGTCGCATATTGATTTTGCTTCATTTACCAGTTCCCTCACATAATTTATTATGTGCCTTATATTCAGTAACTACAAGAAACATCGCAGCTAACTTTTTGAATATTCGATCACCATTTTATTTATTTGTAGAATATCAACATAGATAATACATGCAGTTGAAGGCAGACACGGGATTTCTATTTGCTCGTGTACATTCAGATACCCGACCACACACCATTCCACAATCTTCGAACTGAAACGACAAGCGTCTTACCACAATCTTTGGATTTTCCCTTCTGTATTTCTGTTTCGGATAGACCATTGATTTTGCTTGAGATCATTTTATTTCCAGCAGCATTCGCCACATCTTTGGAACACTTAACATGCAAGGGAATATTGACGTTAAAGATGAGCAGCATAGTTTCAAAATAATACATTAATCCAAGCTATCCCATGACACAACACAACAACCGCCACGATGTTTAGTACTTCCGCTTTGTTGGAAAGGCAGATGCGTTCATTACAGACATCCGGCGGATGTCATCCAAAACAGACCCCAGCACATTGCCTTATCTCCAAATTATTCAAATGATCTATTAATTTGAAGCGCTCATTGTATCCACTGTAAATTTGATTTACAGTGTCGATTCAGCTAATAAACGCGTTCATGTCTATTGATGTAAACAGTAAATACTTATATTGGATCGTAA
Organism: Amblyraja radiata; assembly: GCF_010909765.2. Classification (NCBI taxonomy): domain Eukaryota; kingdom Metazoa; phylum Chordata; class Chondrichthyes; order Rajiformes; family Rajidae; genus Amblyraja; species Amblyraja radiata. Next base: position 14,533,625 of record NC_045985.1, on the reverse strand, counting down.
AGTTATGTTCCTTTTCCTCCTAAATAACAGCGGGATAAATTATCAATAATCTGTATTTTGCGTGTATTGTTTTGGAATTCGACTGCTTTTACTCCAATTATCCTAACGCAAAATAAATTCTACGTCTCATCTAACCCTGGCGCATCTAATGGTGTGTATAACCAATGTATTGAATTGGAGCAGCAGTCTGCATTGGCGGCTTAGAAATATCATGTGCACTGTTAAAAATGTTGATGGTCATAATTTTCAAATCTAATTGTATTTGTCTATATCCAGTTTGGTCCGCAGATCATCTGCAATAAATACACATTGGTGTTTTTGTTAATGGCGTGTGGCTGGAGAAAATGAATGTGACTATATCCTCCATTGTAGTACTCAGTCAAAATTAATTTGAGAATGATGGGAATTGGAACAGAATGGTTGATGATCAATCGCATAATATGTTTCATTTTAATCGTCAGGTATCTGAATGGATTTCATCTTGACACACACACATACATACGTGCATACAGTGTGGAAACAGGCCTTTCGGGCGAACTTGCCCACACCGACCGACATGTCCCATTTACACTATTCCCACTTGTCTGGGTTCGGCTCATATCCCTCTAAACCCTATCAACCCATATACACGTCTAATAGGTTCTTAAGCGTTGCGATACCGCCTGGCTCAAGAATCTCCTCCGATAGCTCATTCCAAACAGTTCTCAACTTTGTGTGAAAAAGTCACCCCGCAGTTGCAATAAAATCTTTCCTCCATCACATTAAACCTTTGCCCTTTGGTTCTCGATTCGCCCTACTCTACACTTATCAAATCTATTTATTTCACGGTTTTATCCACCTCTATTAGATCACTCCTCGCCCAACGCTCCAAGGAATAAAAGTCGCAGTCTGCTCAATCTTTAACAAAACTTCAGACCCTCGAGTCCTGGCAATTTGCTTGTAAATCTTCTCTGCACCCTTTCTAAACTTGACAACATATTTCCCGTGACATTGTGCCCAGAGCTGAACGCAATACTCTAAGTGCGGCCTCACCAACACCTTATATAACTGCAACATGGCCCCCGAGAGTTTATACTCAATATTCTGACTGATGAGTCCAATATGCCAAACATTCTATTCACCACCCGATCTAACTGCGCTACCAACTTCAAGGAACGACGTACCTGCACTCCTAGATCCATCTAATCTACAGCTCTTCCCGGTGCCCCACCATTCACTGTGTTTGGCAAGTGATCAGCCAGATAGTGAAAGCAATGTCGAAGATAATGTTTTGGATATGGGATAACTGCTTTACCGCGTTGTAGAACATTAGTAAATAAAACACAAGCAGTTCAAAGAAGCTAACAACCTTTCAGTCGCTCATGTTTACATCTCGTCGGACAAACTGCCCACAATCTTCCAAACTGAAGGTCAGGTTTCTTACCGCAATTATTGAGTTTTTCTCTCTGTGACTCTATTACTGATGGAACATCGACATAGCTTAAGATCACGGTACTTCAAGCAGAACGCGTCGCAACTTGAGAATATAAACAATATTACCGAATATTAACATTAAATGAAAGTACAGTCTCGTGTTTCGATTAGTGACTGCGACGAATGTTTCTGGAAGAAGGCAGAATAATAGGATTGAAAAGAAAGGATAGTTTCGCCATCTCTCAACGGCGGAGTACATTCGATGGACCGAATGTTTGTTTGCACTGGGCCTCATCTCGCTGGGATTTGGAAGGTTGAAAGGGGACCTCATTGAAACTAGATAATAATAAGAAATGCATAGAAAGCGTGGATGTCGAAAGGATGTATCTACTGGTGGGGGATTCAAGGGCCAGGGGTCATAGCCCAAGAATTAAAGGGCGCTCTTTTAGAAAGGAGGGAATGCCCCTGTCCCACTTAGGAAACCCGAACGGAAACCTCTGGAGTGTTTGCGCCCCACCCAAGGTTTCCGTGCGGTTCCCGGAGGTTTTTGTCAGTCTCCCCACCTGCTCCCACTACCTGCAACCTCCGGCAACCACCTGCAACCTCCGGGAACCGCACGGAAACTTTGGGTGGGGCGCAAAGTATCCAGAGGTTTCCGTTCAGGTTTCCCAAGTGGGACAGGGGCATTATGTTAGGAATAATTTGTTGAGTCTGATGATAATTAATCTGTGGAACTCATTGCGACAGATAGCTGTGGAGAGCAAGTCAGTGGATATTATTGAGGGAGAGATAGACAAACTATTGATTAGAACGGGTGTCAAGGGTTATTGAGGGAGAATACGATTATGAGGCAAAGATCATCCATAATTAAACGACGAAGTAGACTCGATGAGCCGAATAGCATAATTCTACGCTTACAACTTGTGAACTTGTAAACTTGTGATTGGTCTGATTCCGCTCCAGTTTGTTACAATCTCATGGTCTTACATAGGTGACTTCGAAATCACATGTGCACGGTTAAAATCTTGCCACACTGGGGTCTCAAAAGGAATTCTACTTACATCCGTCCTTTCTGATCAGCATACTCTCTGTTGATATATATATATGTATATTAATATATGTTATTTTTCGACTTTTCTCGGGGGAAGATGTGTGCCTCTATGTTTGATTTGCAAAAAAAAGCTTAAATTGTGAGATTTTGCTCTGAATCTCCAATTTCCTCTAACAAAGTTTAATTGATGATAATGACTCGCCTATTTATTTTTTTTCCGCTGCCAGATCCCTGATGGATTTTACTCTTTGTCCACTTGCACTGGAATCTCGGCCAGAACTGCGAGGCTTGAGGAATCCTAGCGGGTCGCGGCCCATCCCAACGGCAGGCCTTGCTTGCGCGCCGAGGATCCCGTGTTGCGCCGCTGAGCCGCACGTCCGAACGGGCGGGTCGCCGGGAGCAAGGAGGGACCCTCTCCGCCGAACGTGGGGGCCACCGCGGGCAACATCCAAACACTGAGTGGGGCCCCGCTGCCGAGGAATTTCGGGAGTGCCGAAAACCAGTGGGACCGGCGAATGCATAGTGGGACCCACGTCATAGAGAACGAGGGAACACGAGTCGCAAAAAGCTGGGAGGGCCGCTCAGAGCAACTCGGCGGGGATGCGCCGAGAATGTAGGTGGGTTGGGGCTTGTCCACCGAAAACGACGGGGGATACTTCGACGGGTCGTTTTGATATAAGTGTTCCCAGCAAGGGGTTGGGCGAGAACGAGGGTGGGGGGCGAGACACTCCAGCGGGGAGACCGCCGAGGTCGAAGGGGGGAGTGGGACCAGCTGGAACCCCCCCCCCCCCCTGCTGCCGCTTACTGCACCAGGCCTGGTTCACCGCTGCGAGTAGAAGATAAGACTGCTGGATACATTTATGTAACTTCATCGACGACAGAAACGTGACTCCTCTTTGTGTACTGCTAAGGTTACATGCACGGTATGAGTTCGCCGTGTTGTACGCAAAACAAGGATTTTCGTTGTACAAAGGTTTGTGACAATAAATTATATTTGAATTTTTGAATCCTAAATAAATAAGACATTACAAGAAAATCAGAGCTAATATGTTGGAATTAGATCACCACTTTACCTCGTTATAGCGCAATATGAAATAAAATACAACCAACTTCAATAAGCGAAGTACTAATTGTTCATGTCCAAATGAGATATCTGGCCAGACTATCATTACACAATCATCGAATCTGAACGATAAACATCTTACCACAAACTTCGAGTTTTTCCTTCATTTTCTCTATTTCGGATAGAATATTAACATTGCTTGTGATCATTTGATTTCACACAGAATCTATCTCACATCGGTTGCGCAGCGGTTGAATTGCTACCTTACCATGCTTACCGCCCCAGAGACCTGGGTTCGATCCTGGCTACGGCTGCTTATCTTTACGGAGTCTGTACGTTCTCCACGTGACATGCGTGCGCTTTCGCAGAGAACATCGGTTTCCTCCCACACTCCAAAGACTTACATGTTTGTAGTTGAATTGGCTTGGTACAAGTGTAAAACATGCCCCTAGTGTCGACTGGTGTTAATGTGTGGGGAGGATTCACTTTGATGTTCAGCCGCGAGGCTTTAATTTAACGCATACATTCATAGAAACATAGAAACATAGAAAATAGGCGCAGGAGTAAGCCATTCGGCCCTTCGAGCCTGCACCGCCATTCAATATGATCATGGCTGATCATCCAACTCAGTATCCCGTACCTGCCTTCTCTCCATAACCCCGATCCCTTTAGCCACAAGGGATCGGGGTTAGCCTCTTATATATAGCCAATGAACTGGCCTCAACTACCTTCTGTGGCAGAGAATTCCAGAGAATCACTACTCTCTGTGTGAAAAATGTTTTCCTCAACTCGGTCCTAAAAGATTTCCCCCTTATCCTTAAACTGTGACCTATTCAAACTACCTCATGAAATATGTCAAAAACTAAAGCAAAATGTGTTCACACAAAGGTTGGTGGGTGCATGGAACAAGCTACCAGATGAGGTAGTTGAGGAAGGGACTATACCTACATTTAAGAATCATTGAGACAGGTAATGGATAAGACCGGTTTGAAGGGATATGGACCGAATGCTGGCAGATCGGACGATTATAGCTGGGACATGTTGCCCTGTATGGGCAAGTTGGGCCGAAGAGCGGTCTCTTGCGGCTTCGGGTAAATGTAGAAACATGGAAACATAGAAAATAGGTGCAGGAGTAGGCCATTCGGCCCTTCGAGCCTGCACCGCCATTCGAAATGATCATGGCTGATCATCCCACTCAGCATCCCATCCCTGCCTTCTTTCTAAGACGAGACACATCTTGTTAATGCTGGCGAACAACCGGTTAAAACACGCGGTCACGGTAAGTGCATGTAAGGTGGGTCATGACAGAAGCCTCCTCGTGGATCCCCGGGAATGACGACAAGATGCAATCTGCGACGCGTCGGGTGACTAATTCGGTCAACATGATGGACATCGACAGAAGCCAACGGCGAGCTAAACGTCGTCTGACACACGAGCGAACGAAGTGCCTGTAAACACCAGATACAGTGGCTTGCAAAAGTATTCATACCCCTTGAACTTTTCCACATTTTGTCACGTTACAACCACAAACGTAAATGTATTTTATTGGGATACTGAGATTAGATTACACACAAGTGGACTCTATTTACTAATTAGGTGACTTCTGAAGGCAATTGGTTGCACTGGATTTTATTTAGGGGTATCAGGGTAAAGGGGGCTGAATACTTTTGCGCGCCACACTTTTCAGTTTTTTATTTGTAAAAAAATTGAAAACCATGTATCATTTTCCTTCCACTTCACAATTATGCGACATTTTGTGATGGTCTATCACATAAAATCCCAATAAAATACATTTACGTTTGTGGTTGTAACGTGACAAAATGTGGAAAAGTTCAAGGGGTATGAATACTTTTGCAAGCCACTGTATATACTGTAGCTTCGCAGATCATGGACGAACCCCGAGCCTGTGAAGCTGCAAGACAGCTACACTAGTGGGGAATAGTGACGGCAAACACATAGAAACATAGAAACATAGAAAATAGATGCAGGAGGAGGCCATTCGGCCCTTCGAGCCAGCACCGCCATTCATTGTGATCATGGCTGATCATCCCCAATCAATAACCCATGCCTGCCTTGTCCCCATATCCCTTGACTCCACTAGCCCCTAGAGCTCTATCTAACTCTCTCTTAAATCCATCCAATGACTTGGCCTCCACTGCCCATTGTGGCATGGAATTCCATAAATTCACAACTCTCTGGGTGAAAACGTTTTTTCTCACCTGAGTCTTAAATGACCTCCCCTTTATTCTTAGACTGTGGCCCCTGGTTCTGGTCTCGTCCAACATTGGGAACATTTTTCCTGCATCTTGTGCGGCAGCCTCAGTTCTCCACGTCGTTAAGTATTTCTGCTTCTGCGGTTGTATTCCAAAACAGTCTCCTGCCATTTGCCTCATCTCCAAATGATACAAATGATTAATTAATTTCAAGCGCTCCTTGTATATAATTGTGTAAATTGATTTCACGTCGCTTGTCCAATCTGCGAAGGAATGTGTTAATTTCAATTGACGTAACTATTAAATGTTTATATTAGTTAATAACGGTGTGTTTATGTTCCTACTCTACTCCACACTGTATTGACATAAGGTGATCAGTGACCACAGGAGCAGAATTAGGCCGTTCGGCCCATCAAGTCTACTCCGCCATTCAATCATGGCTGATTTGTCTTTTCCTCCTTATCCCATTTTCCTTCTTTCTCCCTATAGCCCATGATTGATCATTAAAAGTAATAATTTTCCATTGTTCTTCACATAATTCATGCATAAATTATTGCATCAAAATGCCCTTTCCGCTTTTGCGTCTAAGTTCCAAAATAATACACGGGAGTCCAAAATAGTATAAATCGCGCTCTCTGCCTGAGGGTCCCGTTTATTATACCGAGGTCAGCGAGTGACGCTACCCGATACACGATTTCGACTGTACCCATCACTGAGGGCAAAACTACAAAAGGTAGTGGCAAAACATTAATAGGTGTCCCTATTCTGGTTCTCGATTCGCCCCACTCTACACTTATCAAATCTATTTATTTCACGGTTTTATCCACCTCTATTAGATCACTCCTCGTCCTACGCTCCAAGGAAAGAAGTCGCAGTCTGCTCAATCTTTAACAACACTTCAGACCCTCGAGTCCTGGCAACTTGCTTGTAAATCTTCTCTGCACCCTTTCTAAACTTGACAACATATTTCCCGTGACATTGTGCCCAGAGCTGAACGCAATACTCTAAGTGCGGCCTCACCAACACCTTATATAACTACAACATGGCCCCCGAGAGTTTATACTCAATACTCTGACTGATGAGTCCAATGTGCCAAACATTCTATTCACCAACCGATCTAACTGCGCCACCAACTTCAGGGAACGACGTACATGCACTCCTAGATCCATCTAATCTACAGCTCTTCCCGGTGCCCCGCCATTCACTGTGTTTGGCAAGTGATCAGCCAGAAAGTGAAAGCAATGTCGAAGATAATGTTTTGGATATGGGATAACTGCTTTACCTCGTTATAGAGCATTAGTAAATAAAACACAAGCAGCTAGAGTCAGTTATTAAAGATGGGATAGCAGCACATTTGGAAAGTGGTGAAATCATTGGACAAAGTCAGCATGGATATACAAAAGGTAAATCATATCTGACGAATCTTATAGAATTTTTCGAGGATGTAACTAGTAGCGTGGATAGGGGAGAACCAGTGGATGTGGTGTATCTGGACTTCCAGAAGGCTTTCGACAAGGTCCCACATAAGAGATTAGTATACAAACTTAAAGCACACGGCATTGGGGGTTCAGTATTGATGTGGATAGAGAATTGGCTGGCAAACAGGAAGCAAAGAGTAGGAGTAAACGGGTCCTTTTCACAATGGCAGGCAGTGACTAGTGGGGTACCGCAAGGCTCAGTGCTGGGACCCCAGCTATTTAAAATATATATTAATGATCTGGATGAGGGAATTGACGGCAATATCTCCAAGTTTGCGGATGACACTAAGCTGGGGGGCAGTGTTAGCTGTGAGAAGGTTGCTAGGAGAGTGCAAGGTGACTTGGATAGGCTGGGTGAGTGGGCAAATGTTTGGCAGATGCAGTATAATGTGGATAAATGTGAGGTTATACATTTTTTGTGGCAAAAACAGGAAAGCAGACTATTATCTAAATGGTGGCCGACTAGGAAAAGGGGAGATGCAGCGAGACCTGGGTGTCATGGTACACCAGTCATTGAAAGTAGGCATGCAGGTGCAGCAGGCAGTGAAGAAAGCGAATGGTATGTTAGCTTTCATAGCAAAAGGATTTGAGTATAGGAGCAGGGAGGTTCTACTGCAGTTGTACAGGGTCTTGGTGAGACCATACCTGGAGTATTGCGTACAGTTGTGGTCTCCAAATCTGAGGAAGGACATTATTGCCATATAGGGAGTGCAGAGAAGGTTCACCAGACTGATTCCTCGGATGTCAGGACTGTCTTATGAAGAAAGACTAGATAGACTTGGTTTATACTCTCTAGAATTTAGGAGATTAATAATAATAATGGATGGGATTTATATAGCGCCTTTCTAATACTCAAGGCGCTTTACATCGCATTATTCATTCACTCCTCAGTCACACTCGGTGGTGGTAAGCTACTTCTGTAGCCACAGCTGCCCTGGGGCAGACTGACGGAAGCGTGGCTGCCAATCTGCGCCTACGGCCCCTCCGACCACCACCAATCACTCACACACATTCACACACAGGCAAAGGTGGGTGAAGTGTCTTGCCCAAGGACACAACGACAGTATGCACTCCAAGCAGGGATTCGAACCGGCTACCTTCCGGTTGCCTGCCGAACACTTAGCCCATTGCGCCATCTGCCTTCGAGATTGAGAGGGGATCTTATAGAAACTTATAAAATTCTTAAGGGGTTGGACAGGCTAGATGCAGGAAGATTGCTCCCGATGTTGGGGAAGTCCAGGACAAGGGGTCACAGCTTAAGGATAAGGGGGACATCCTTTAAAACCGAGATGAGAAGAACTTTTTTCACAGGAAGATTGGTGAATCTCTGGAACTCTCTGCCACAGAGGGTAGTCGCGGCCAGTTCATTGGCTATATTTAAGTGGGAGTTAGATGTGGCCCTTGTGGCTAAGGGGATCAGAGGGTATGGAGAGAAGGCAGGTACGGGATACTGAGTTGGATGATCAGCCATGATCATATTGAATGGTGGTGCAGGCTCGAAGGGCCGAATGGCCTACTCCTGCACCTAATTTCTATGTTTCTATGTTTCTATGTTTCAAAGAAGCTAACAACGTTTCAGTCGCTTATGTTTACAGAGACATCTCGTCGGACAAACTGTCCACAAGCTTCCAAACTGAAGGTCAGGTTTCTTACCGCAATTATCGAGTTTTTCTCTCTGTGACACTATTACTGATGGAACATCGACATAGCTTAAGAACACGGTACTTCAAGCAGAACGCGTCGCAACTTGAGAATATAAACAATATTACCGAATGTTAACATTAAATGAAAGTACAGTCTCGTGTTTCGATTAGTGACTGCGACGAATGTTTCTGGAAGAAGGCAGCATAATAGGATTGAAAAGAAAGGATAGTTTCGCCATCTCTCAACGGCGGAGTACATTCGATGGACCGAATGTCTGTTTGCACTGGGCCTCATCTCGCTGGGATTTGGAAGGTTGAAAGGGGACCTCATTGAAACTAGATAATAATAAGAAATGCATAGAAAGCGTGGATGTCGAAAGGATGTATCTACTGGTGGGGGATTCAAGGGCCAGGGGTCGTAACCCAGGAATTAAAGGGCGCTCTTTTAGAAAGGAGGGAATGCCCCTGTCCCACTTAGGCAACCTGAACGGAAACCTCTGGAGAGTTTGCGCCCCACCCAAGGTTTCCGTGCGGTTCCCGGAGGTGTTTGTCAGTCTCCCCACCTGCTCCCACTACCTGCAACCTCCGGCAACCACCTGCAACCTCCGGGAACCGCACGGAAACTTTGGGTGGGGCGCAAAGTCTCCAGAGGTTTCCGTTCAGGTTTCCCAAGTGGGACAGGGGCATTATTTTAGGAATAATTTCTTGAGTCTGATGATAATTAATCTGTGGAACTCATTGCGACAGATAGCTGTGGAGAGCAAGTCAGTGGATATTATTGAGGGAGAGATAGACACACTCTTGATTGGAACGGGTGTCAAGGGTTATTGAGGGAGAATACGATTATGAGGCAAAGATCAGCCATGATTAAACGACGAAGTAGACTCGATGAGCCGAATAGCATATTTCTACACTTACAACTTGTGAACTTGTAAACTTGTGATTGGCCTGATTCCGCTCCAGTTTGTTACAATCTCACAGTCTTACATAGGTGACTTCGAAATCACATGTGCACGGTTAAAATCTTGCCACACTGGGTTCTCAAAAGGAATTCAACTTACATCCGTCCTTTCTGATCAGCATACTCTCTGTTGATATATAAATGTATATTAATATATGTTATTTTTCGACTTTTCTCGGGGGAAGATGTGTGCCTCTATGTTTGATTTGCAAAAAAAAGCTTACATTGTGAGATTTTGCTCTGAATCTCCAATTTCCTCTAACAATGTTTAATTGATGATAATGACGCGCCTATTTTTTTTTTCAGCTGCCAGGTCCCTGATGGATTTTACTCTTTGACCACTTGCACTGGAATCTCGGCCAGAACTGCGAGGCTTGAGGAATCCTAGCGGGTCGCAGCCCATCCCAACGGCAGGCCTTGCTTGCGCGCCGAGGATCCCGTGTTGCGCCGCTGAGCCGCACGTCCGAACGGGCGGGTCGCCGGGAGCAAGGAGGGACCCTCTCCGCTGAACGTGGAGGCCATCGCGGGCAACATCCAAACACTGAGTGGGGCCCCGCTGCCGAGGAATTTCGGGAGTGCCGAAAACCAGTGGGACCGGCGAATGCATAGTGGGACCCACGTCATAGAGAACGAGGGAACACGAGTCGCAAAAAGCTGGGAGGGCCGCTCAGAGCAACTCGGCGGGGATGCGCCGAGAATGTAGGTGGGGTGGGGCTTGTCCAACGAAAACGACGGGGGATACTTCGACGGTTCGTTTTGATATACGTGGTCCCGGCAAGGGGTTGGGTGAGAACGAGGGTGGGGGGCGAGACACTCCAGCGGGGAGACCGCCGAGGTCGAAGGGGGGAGTGGGACCAGCTGGAACCCCCCCCCCCCCGCTGCCGCTTACTGCACCAGGCCTGGTTCACCGCTGCGAACAGAAGATAAGACTGCTGGATACATTTATGTAACTTCAACGACGACAGAAACGTGACTCCTCTTTGTGTACTGCCAAGGTGACATGCACGCTATGAGTTCGCCGTGTTGTACGCAAAACAAAGATTTTCGTTGTACAAAGGTTAGTGACAATAAATTATATTTGAATTTTTGAATCCTAAATAAATAAGACATTACAAGAAAATCAGAGCTAATATGTTGGAGATTAGATCACCACTTTACCTCGTTATAGCGCAATATGAAATAAAATACAACCAACTTCAATAAGCGAAGTACTAATTGTTCATGTCCAAATGAGATATCTGGGCAGACTATCATTACACAATCATCGAATCTGAACGATAAACATCTTACCACAAACTTCGAGTTTTTCCTTCATTTTCTCTATTTCGGATAGAATATTAACATTGCTTGTGATCATTTGATTTCACACAGAATCTATCTCACATCGGTTGCGCAGCGGTTGAATTGCTACCTTACCATGCTTACCGCCCCAGAGACCTGGGTTCGATCCTGGCTACGGCTGCTTATCTTTACGGAGTCTGTACGTTCTCCGCGTGACATGCGTGCGCTTTCGCAGAGAACTTCGGTTTCCTCCCACACTCCAAAGACTTACAGGTTTGTAGTTGAATTGGCTTGATACAAATGTAAAACATGCCCCTAGTGTCGACTGGTGTTAATGTGCGGGGAACTAAATTCAAAGCACTGAAAATAGAAATGATTCACTTTGATGTTCAGCCGCGAGGCTTTAATTTAACGCATACATTCATAGAAACATAGAAACATAGAAAATAGGTGCAGGAGTAAGCCATTCGGCCCTTCGAGCCTGCACCGCCATTCAATATGATCATGGCTGATCATCCAACTCAGTATGCCGTACCTGCCTTCTCTCCATAACCCCGATCACAAAGCCACAAGGGCCACATCTAACTCCCTCTTATATATAGCCAATGAACTGGCCTCAACTACCTTCTGAGGCAGAGAATTCCAGAGAATCACTACTCTCTGTGTGAAAAATGTTTTCCTCATCTCGGTCCTAAAAGATTTCCCCATTAACCTTAAACTGTGACCTATTCAAACTACCTCATGAAATATGTCAAAAACTAAAGCAAAATGTGTTCACACAAAGGGTGGTGGGTGCATGGAACAAGCTACCAGATGAGGTAGTTGAGGAAGGGACTATCCCTACATTTAAGAATCATTGAGACAGGTAATGGATAAGACCGGTTTGAAGGGATATGGACCGAATGCTGGCAGATCGGACGAGTATAGAAGGCGCATGTTGCCCTGTATGGGCAAGTTGGGCCGAAGAGCCTGTTTCCATACGTGTGAGACTAAAATAACATTGCTGGCGGTCTCTTGCGGCTTCGGGTAAATGTAGAAACATAGAAACATAGAAAATAGGTGCACGAGTAGGCCATTCGGCCCTTCGAGCCTGCACCGCCATTCGAAATGATCATGGCTGATCATCCAACTCAGTATCCCATCCCTGCCTTCTTTCTAAGACGAGACACATTTTGTTAATGCTGGCGTGCAGCCGGTTAAAACACGCGGTCACGGTAAGTGCATGTAAGGTGGGTCATGACAGAAGCCTCCTCGTGGATCACCGGGAATGACGACAAGATGCAATCTGCGACGCGTCGGGTGACTAATTCGGTCAAAATGATGGACCGACAGAAGCCAACGGCGAGCTAAACGTCGTCTGACACACGAGCGAACGAAGTGCCTGTAAACACCACATACAGTGACTTGCAAAAGTATTCATACCCCTTGAACTTTTCCACATTTTGTCACGTTACAACCACAAACGTAAATGTATTTTATTGGGATACTGAGATTAGATTACACACAAGTGGACTCTATTTACTAATTAGGTGACTTCTGAAGGCAATTGGTTGCACTGGATTGTATTTAGGTGTATCAGGGTAAAGGGGGCTGAATACTTTTGCACGCCACACTTTTCAGTTTTTTATTTGTAAAAAAAATTGAAAACCATGTATCATTTTCCTTCCACTTCACAATTATGCGCCACTTTGTGTTGGTCTATCACATAAAATCCCAATAAAATACATTTACGTTTGTGGTTCTAACGTGACAAAATGTGGAAAAGTTCAAGGGGTATGAATACTTTTGCAAGCCACTGTATATACTGTAGCTTCGCAGATCATGGACGAACCCCGAGTCTGTGAAGCTGCAAGACAGCTACACTAGTGGGGAATAGTGACGGCAAACACATAGAAACATAGAAAAATAGAAAATAGGTGCAGGAGGAGGCCATTCGGCCCTTCGAGCCAGCACCGCAATTCATTGTGATCATGGCTGATCATCCCCAATCAATAACCCATGCCTGCATCTTGTGCGGCAGCCTCAGTTCTCCACGTCGTTAAGTATTTCTGCTTCTGCGGTTGTAATCCAAAACAGTCTCCTGCCCTTTGCCTCATCTCCAACTGATACAAATGATTAATTAATTTCAAGCGCTCCTTGTATATAATTGTGTAAATTGATTTCACGTCGCTTGTCCAATCTGCGAAGGAATGTGTTAATTTCAATTGACGTAACTATTAAATGTTTATATTAGTTCATAACGGTGTGTTTATGTTCCTACTCTGCTCCACACTGTATTGACATAAGGTGATCAGTGACCACAGGAGCAGAATTAGGCCGTTCGGCCCATCAAGTCTACTCCGCCATTCAATCATGGCTGATTTGTCTTTTCCTCCTTATCCCATTTTCCTTCTTTCTCCCTATAGCCCATGATTGATCATTAAAAGTAATAATTTTCCATTGTTCTTCACATAATTCATGCATAAATTATTGCATCAAAATGCCCTTTCCGCTTTTGCGTCTAAGTTCCAAAATAATACACGGGAGTCCAAAATAGTATAAATCGCGCTCTCTGCCTGAGGATCCCGTTTATTATACGGAGGTCAGCGAGTGACGCTACCCGATACACGATTTCGACTGTACCCGTCACTGAGGGCAAAACTACAAAAGGTAGTGGCAAAACATTAATAGGTGTCCCAACTCTGGTTCTCGATTCGCCCCACTCTACACTTATCAAATCTATTTATTTCACGGTTTTATCCACCTCTATTAGATCACTCCTCGTCCTACGCTCCAAGGAAAGAAGTCGCAGTCTGCTCAATCTTTAACAACACTTCAGACCCTCGAGTCCTGGCAACTTGCTTGTAAATCTTCTCTGCACCCTTTCTAAACTTGACAACATATTTCCCGTGACATTGTGCCCAGAGCTGAACGCAATACTCTAAGTGCGGCCTCACCAACACCTTATATAACTACAACATGGCCCCCGAGAGTTTATACTCAATACTCTGACTGATGAGTCCAATGTGCCAAACATTCTATTCACCAACCGATCTAACAGCGCCACCAACTTCAGGGAACGACGTACCTGCACTCCTAGATCCATCTAATCTACAGCTCTTCCCGGTGCCCCGCCATTCACTGTGTTTGGCAAGTGATCAGCCAGAAAGTGAAAGCAATGTCGAAGATAATGTTTTGTATATGGGATAACTGCTTTACCTCGTTATAGAGCATTAGTAAATAAAACACAAGCAGCTAGAGTCAGTTATTAAAGATGGGATAGCAGCACATTTGGAAAGTGGTGAAATCATTGGACAAAGTCAGCATGGATTTACAAAAGGTAAATCATGTCTGACGAATCTTATAGAATTTTTCGAGGATGTAACTAGTAGCGTGGATAGGGGAGAACCAGTGGATGTGGTGTATCTGGACTTCCAGAAGGCTTTCGACAAGGTCCCACATAAGAGATTAGTATACAAACTTAAAGCACACGGCATTGGGGGTTCAGTATTGATGTGGATAGACAACTGGCTGGCAAACAGGAAGCAAAGAGTAGGAGTAAACGGGTCCTTTTCACAATGGCGGGCAGTGACTAGTGGGGTACCGCAAGGCTCAGTGCTGGGACCCCAGCTATTTACAATATATATTAATGATCTGGATGAGGGAATTGAAGGCAATATCTCCAAGTTTGCGGATGACACTAAGCTGGGGGGCAGTGTTAGCTGTGAGGAGGATGCTAGGAGACTGCAAGGTGACTTGGATAGGCTGGGTGAGTGGGCAAATGTTTGGCAGATGCAGTATAATGTGGATAAATGTGAGGTTATCCATTTTGGTGGCAAAAACAGGAAAGCAGACTATTATCTAAATGGTGGCCGACTAGGAAAAGGGGAGATGCAGCGAGACCTGGGTGTCCTGGTACACCAGTCATTGAAAGTAGGCATGCAGGTGCAGCAGGCAGTGAAGAAAGCGAATGGTATGTTAGCTTTCATAGCAAAAGGATTTGAGTATAGGAGCAGGGAGGTTATACTGCAGTTGTACAGGGTCTTGGTGAGACCACACCTGGAGTATTGCGTACAGTTTTGGTCTCCAAATCTGAGGAAGGACATTCTTGCCATAGAGGGAGTGCAGAGAAGGTTCACCAGACTGATTCATGGGATGTCAGGACTGTCTTATGAAGAAAGACTGGATAGACTTGGTTTATACTCTCTAGAATTTAGGAGATTAATAATAATAATGGATGGGATTTATATAGCGCCTTTCTAATACTCAATGCGCTTTACATCGCATTATTCATTCATTCCTCAGTCACACTCGGTGGTGGTAAGCTACTTCTGTAGCCACAGCTGCCCTGGGGCAGACTGACGGAAGCGTGGCTGCCAATCTGCGCCTACGGTCCCTCCGACCACCACCAATCACTCACACACATTCACACACAGGCAAAGGTGGGTGAAGTGTCTTGCCCAAGGACACAACGACAGTATGCACTCCAAGCAGGGATTCGAACCGTCTACCTTCCGGTTGCCAGCCGAACACTTAGCCCATTGCGCCATCTGCCGTCGAGATTGAGAGGGGATCTTATAGAAACTTATAAAATTCTTAAGGGGTTGGACAGGCTAGATGCAGGAAGATGGTCCCGATGTTGGGGAAGTCCAGGACAAGGGGTCACAGCTTAAGGATAAGGGGGAAATCCTTTAAAACCGAGATGAGAATAACTTTTTTCACACAGAGAGTGGTGTATCTCTGGAACTCTCTGCCACAGAGGGTAGTCGCGGTCAGTTCATTGGCTATATTTAAGTGGGTTAGATGTGGCCCTTGTGACTAAGGAGATCAGAGGGTATGGAGAGAAGGCAGGTACGGGTTACTGAGTTGGATGATCAGCCATGATCATATTGAATGGCGGTGCAGGCTCGAAGGGCCGAATGGCCTACTCCTGCACCTAATTTCTATGTTTCTATGTTTCTATGTTTCAAAGAAGCTAACAACGTTTCAGTCGCTTATGTTTACAGAGACATCTCGTCGGACAAACTGTCCACAAGCTTCCAAACTGAAGGTCAGGTTTCTTACCGCAATTATCGAGTTTTTCTCTCTGTGACTCTATTACTGATGGAACATCGACATAGCTTAGGAACACGGTACTTCAAGCAGAACGCGTCGCAACTTGAGAATATAAACAATATTACCGAATATTAACATTAAATGAAAGTACAGTCTCGTGTTTCGATTAGTGACTGCGACGAATGTTTCTGGAAGAAGGCAGAATAATAGGATTGAAAAGAAAGGATAGTTTCACCATCTCTCAACGGCGGAGTACATTCGATGGACCGAATGTCTGTTTGCACTGGGCCTCATCTCGCTGGGATTTGGAAGGTTGAAAGGGGACCTCATTGAAACTAGATAATAATAAGAAATGCATAGAAAGCGTGGATGTCGAAAGGATGTATCTACTGGTGGGGGATTCAAGGGCCAGGGGTCGTAGCCAAAGAATTAAAGGGCGCTCTTTTAGAAAGGAGGGAATGCCCCTGTCCCACTTAGGAAACCTGAACGGAAACCTCTGGAGAGTTTGCGCCACACCCAAGGTTTCCGTGCGGTTCCCGGAGGTTTTTGTCAGTCTCCCCACCTGCTCCCACTACCTGCAACCTCCGGCAACCACCTGCAACCTCCGGGAACCGCACGGAAACTTTGGGTGGGGCGCAAAGTCTCCAGAGGTTTCCGTTCAGGTTTCCCAAGTGGGACAGGGGCATTATTTTAGGAATAATTTCTTGAGTCTGATGATAATTAATCTGTGGAACTCATTGCGACAGATAGCTGTGGAGAGCAAGTCAGTGGATATTATTGAGGGAGAGATAGACAAACTCTTGATTGGAACGGGTGTCAAGGGTTATTGAGGGAGAATACGATTATGAGGCAAAGATCAGCCATGATTAAACGACGAAGTAGACTCGATGAGCCGAATAGCATAATTCTACGCTTACAACTTGTGAACTTGTAAACTTGTGATTGGCCTGATTCCGCTCCAGTTTGTTACAATCTCATAGTCTTACATAGGTGACTTCGAAATCACATGTGCACGGTTAAAATCTTGCCACACTGGGTTCTCAAAAGGAATTCAACTTACATCCGTCCTTTCTGATCAGCATACTCTCTGTTGATATATAAATGGATATTAATATATGTTATTTTTCGACTTTTCTCGGGGGAAGATGTGTGCCTCTATGTTTGATTTGCAAAAAAAAGCTTAAATTGTGAGATTTTGCTCTGAATCTCCAATTTCCTCCAACAAAGTTTAATTGATGATAATGACTCGCCTATTTTTTTTTTT
Organism: Amblyraja radiata; assembly: GCF_010909765.2. Classification (NCBI taxonomy): domain Eukaryota; kingdom Metazoa; phylum Chordata; class Chondrichthyes; order Rajiformes; family Rajidae; genus Amblyraja; species Amblyraja radiata. Next base: position 14,516,224 of record NC_045985.1, on the reverse strand, counting down.
CCAGCTGCCAGATCCCTGATGGATTTTACTCTTTGTCCACTTGCACTGGAATCTCGGCCAGAACTGCGAGGCTTGAGGAATCCTAGCGGGTCGCGGCCCATCCCAACGGCAGGCCTTGCTTGCGCGCCGAGGATCCCGTGTTGCGCCGCTGAGCCGCACGTCCGAACGGGCGGTTCGCCGGGAGCAAGGAGGGACCCTCTCCGCCGAACGTGGAGGCCACCGCGGGCAACATCCAAACACTGAGTGGGGCCCCGCTGCCGAGGAATTTCGGGAGTGCCGAAAACCAGTGGGACCGCCCAATGCATAGTGGCACCCACGCCATAGAGAACAAGGGAACACGAGTCGCAAAAAGCTGGGAGGGCCGCTCAGAGCAACTCGGCGGGGATGCGCCGAGAATGTAGGTGGGGTGGGGCTTGTCCAACGAAAACGACGGGGGATACTTCGACGGGTCGTTTTGATATAAGTGGTCCCGGCAAGGGGTTGAGCGATAACGAGGGTGGGGGGCGAGACACTCCAGCGGGGAGACCGCCGAGGTCGAAGGGGGGAGTGGGACCAGCTGGAACCCCCCCTGCTGCCGCTTACTGCACCAGGCCTGGTTCACCGCAGCGAGTAGAAGATAAGACTGCTGGATACATTTATGTAACTTCATCGACGACAGAAACGTGACTCCTCTTTGTGTACTGCCAAGGTGACATGCACGGTATGAGTTCGCCGTGTTGTACGCAAAACAAAGAATTTCCTTGTACAAAGGTTAGTGACAATAAATTATATTTGAATTTTTGAATCCTAAATAAATAAGACATACAAGAAAATCAGAGCTAATATGTTGGAGATTAGATCACCACTTTACCTCGTTATAGCGCAATATGAAATAAAATACAACCAACTTCAATAAGCGAAGTACTAATTGTTCATGTCCAAATGAGATATCTGGCCAGGCTATCATTACACAATCATCGAATCTGAACGATAAACATCTTACCACAAACTTGGAGTTTTTCCTTCATTTTCTCTATTTCGGATAGAATATTAACATTGCTTGTGATCATTTGATTTCACAAAGAATCTATCTCACATCGGTTGCGCAGCGGTTGAATTGCTACCTTACCATGCTTACCGCCCCAGAGACCTGGGTTCGATCCTGGCTACGGCTGCTTATCTTTACGGAGTCTGTACGTTCTTCACGTGACATGCGTGCGCTTTCGCAGAGAACTTCGGTTTCCTCCCACACTCCAAAGACTTACAGGTTTTAGTTGAATTGGCTTGGTACAAATGTAAAACATGCCCCTAGTGTCGACTGGTGTTAATGTGCGGGGACCGTTGGTCGGTGTGGATTCAATAGGCCGAAGGTCCTGTTTTCCACGCTGTATCTCTAAACGAAAACTACACTAAATTCAAAGCACTGAAAATAGAAAGGATCCACTTTGATGTTCAACCGCGAGTCTTTAATTTAACGCATACATTCATAGAAACATAGAAACATAGAAAATAGGTGCAGGAGTAGGCCATTCGGCCCTTCGAGCCTGCACCGCCATTCAATATGATCATGGCTGATCATCCAACTCAGTATCCTGTACCTGCCTTCTCTCCATACCCCCTGATCCCTTTAGCCACAAGGGCCACATCTAACTCCCTCTTAAATATAGCCAATGAACTGGCCTCAACTATCTCCTGTGGCAGAGAATTCCAGAGACTCACTACTCTCTGTGTGAAAAATGTTTTCCTCATCTCGGTCCTAAAAGATTTCCCCCTTATCCTTAAACTGTGACCTATTCAAACTACCTCATGAAATATGTCAAAAACTAAAGCAAAATGTGTTCACACAAAGGGTGGTGGGTGCATGGAACAAGCTACCAGATGAGGTAGTTGAGGAAGGGACTATCCCTACATTTAAGAATCATTGAGACAGGTAATGGATAAGACCGGTTTGAAGGGATATGGACCGAATGCTGGCAGATCGGACGATTATAGCTGGGACATGTTGCCCTGTATGGGCAAGTTGGGCCGAAGAGCCTGTTTCCATACGTGTGAGACTAAAATAACATTGCTGGCGGTTTCTTGCGGCTTCGGGTAAATGTAGAAACATAGAAACGTAGAAAATAGACGCAGGAGTAGGCCATTCGGCCCTTCGAGCCTGCACCGCCATTCGATATGATCATGGCTGATCATCCAACTCAGTATCCCATCCCTGCCTTCTTTCTAAGACGAGACACATTTTGTTAATGCTGGCGAGCAGCCGGTTAAAACACGCGGTCACGGTAAGTGCACGGTGGGTCATGACAGAAGCCTCCTCGTGGATCCCTGTGAATGACGACAAGATGCAATCTGCGACGCGTCGGGTGACTAATTCGGTCAACATGATGGACATCGACAGAAGCCAACGGCGAGCTAAACGTCGTCTGACACACGAGCGAACGAAGTGCCTGTAAACACCAGATACAATGGCTTGCAAAAGTATTCATACCCCTTGAACTTATCCACATTTTGTCACGTTACAACCACAAACGTAAATGTATTTTATTGGGATACTGAGAATAGATTACACACAAGTGTGTGGACTCTATTTACTAATTAGGTGACTTCTGAAGGCAATTGGTTGCACTGGATTTTATTTAGGGGTATCAGAGTAAAGGGGGCTGAATACTTTTGCACGCCACACTTTTCAGTTTTTTATTTGTCAAAAAATTTGAAAACCATGTATCATTTTCCTTTCCCTTCACAATTATGCGCCACTTTGTGTTGGTCTATCACATAAAATCCCAATAAAATACATTTACGTTTGTGGTTGTAATGTGACAACATGTGGAAAAGTTGAAGGGGTATGAATACTTTTGCAAGCCACTGTATATACTGTAGCTTCGCAGATCATGGACGAACCCCGAGTCTGTGAATCTGCGAGACAGCTACACTAGTGGGGAATAGTGACGGCAAACACATAGAAACATAGAAAAATAGAAAATAGGTGCAGGAGGAGGCCATTCGGCCCTTCGAGCCAGCACCGCCATTCATTGTGATCATGGCTGATCATCCCCTACCAATAAACCGTGCCTGCTTTCTCCCCATATCCCTTGACTCCACTAGCCTCTAGAGCTCTATCTAAATCTCTCTTAAATCCATCCAGTGACTTGGCCTCCACTGCCAGCTATGGCAGGGAATTCCATAAATTCACAACTCACTGGATGAAAACATTTTTTCTCACCTCAGTCTTAAATGACCTCCCCTTTATTCTAAGACTGTGGCCCCTGGTTCTTTACTCGCCCAACATTAGGAACAGTTCCCCAGCATCTTGTGCGGCAGCTTCAGTTCTCCACGTCGTTAAGTATTTCTGCTTCTGCGGTTGTAATCCAAAACAGTCTCCTGCCCTTTGCCTCATCTCCAAATGATACAAATTATCAATTAATTTCAAGCGCTCCTTGTATATAATTGTGTAAATTGATTTCACGTCGCTTGTCCAATCTGCGAAGGAATGTGTTAATTTCAATTGACGTAACTATTAAATGTCTATATTAGTTAATAACGTTGTGTTTATGTTCCTACTCTGCTCCACCCTGTATTGACATAAGGTGATCAGTGACCACAGGAGCAGAATTAGGCCGTTCGGCCCATCAAGTCTACTCCGCCATTCAATCATGGCTGATTTGTCTATTCCTCCTAATCCCATTTTCCTTCTTTCTCCCTATAGCTCCTGATTGATCATTAAAAGTCATAATTTTCCATTGTTCTTCACATAATTCATGCATAAATTCTTGCATCAAAATGCCTTTTCCGCCTTTGCGTCTAACTTCGAAAATAATGCACGTGAGTCCAAAATAGTATAAATCGCGATCTCTTCCTGAGGATCTATTTTATTATACGGAGGTCAGCGCGTGACGCTACCCGATACACGATTTCGACTGTACCCATCACTGAGGGCAAAACTACAAAAGGTAGTGGCAAAACATTAATAGGTGTCCCAACGCTGTGCTCAATCCATCAAGTTATGTTCAATAATGTCAAGAGCATTAAATGCACGTACATCCTGTAAATAGCAACGGGATAAAAGGTCAATATTGTTTTTATGTCGGTACGTTTTGACATATTTTACTACGTACTATAATGGGAATAAATGCAGTCACTTATGTGTCTCATCGCGGCGATTCCAATGCTGAATGCAACCAGCTTTTGAGCAGGAGTAACAACTTCCATACGTAGGCCATTCAGAAGTATTATGTGCACGGCTGACATGTTGGTGTTCATATTTCTCAGACACAATTGTACTTACCTATGTCCAGTTTGGTCATCGGATCAACTGCAAAAAATACAAATTTGTGATTCTTTGCTAGTGGACAATATGTGCAGCTATAATTTGATTTGCAAAAATTCACCAAACACATGATTTGCGAATTATGTGATTTGTAATGCAATGGAAGATACCGAATCGCATGTTATTTTAGTTTCGATCGCTAGATGTCTGGCGCAATTTACTATTCGAACACTCACATGAAGGTCAGCAAGAAGATACAAGTAATGTCGCAACCAACATGTTGGATACTGGATCGTTGATTTCTCTCGTTGTAGAGCACGAGCAAATAAAAACTGATGCCGTTTTGGGAAGCAAACGATGTTTTTGTCGCGCGTGAATAACATGAGATAACTGAGCAGACAATCTGTCCACCAAATTTCAACCTGAACGACAACCATCTTACCGCAATCTTTGACTTTTTCTTTCAGTGTCTCTATTTCTGAGGGAACGTCGATAAAACCATGTTACTTCAAGCAGAATGAATCGCAACTTGAGAGCTTTAAAAATACCGCGGAATATTAAGCTCAAATCAAAGTCCAGTCACATATTTTCAATTAGTAGGTGCGTCAATAGTTACTGAGAGAATGTGGGCGAATGGAGATTAGAAGGAAAAATAGATTCGCCATGATTGAATGGCGAAGTTACTTCGATGGACTGAATCGCCTAATTCTGCTCCTTCGACTTTTGATCTTATGGTCCTACATAGGTGAATTAGAAATAATGTGTGCAATATTAAAATGGGCCTGAGCATGTTTGCAAATTTAATTGAGCTTACCAGAGTCCTTGCGGGTCAGCGAATCCTCTATTGGGAAAAAAAACATATTTTGATTGATTTTCGAGTTCCTTGGAGAAAATATGTGCCCATATTGTTGATTTGCAAAATTTCGTCAAACACATGTTTTGCGAATTATGGGATTTGTAATATAATGGAAAATAACGAATCGCATGTTATTTTCGTTTCGATCGCTAGATGTCTGGCGCAATTCAGTATTCGAACACCCACATACAAGTAAGCAAGAAGGTACAAGTAATGTCGCAACCAACATCTTGGATACTGGATCGTTGATTTACCTCGTTGCAGAGCACGCGCAAACAGAAACAGACACCGTTTTAAGAAGCCAGAGATGTTTTTGTCGGTCATGTCGATCATGAGATAACTGAACAGACAATCTGTCCACCATTTTCCAACCGGAACGAGAACCGTCTTACCGCAAAACTTGAGGTTTTCTTTCAGTGTGTCAATTTCTGAGGAAACATCGACAAACCATGTTACTTCAAGCAGAATTAAGCGAACGAGAGGTTTAAAAATACGACGGAATATTAAGTTTAAATCAAAGTCCACTCATGTTTTCATTTAGTGCGTGCGTCAATTGTTGCGGAGGGAATGTGGGAGAATGGGGAATAGAAGGGAAGATAGGTTAGCCATGATTTAATGGCGAAGTAAATTCGATGGACCGAATCGCCTAATGCTGCTCCTATGACTTTTAATCTTATGATCTTACATAGGTAAATTAGAAATAATGTGTGCAATATTAAAATGGGCCCATGCATGTTTCTCAGATGTAAATTCGCTAGAATTTAGAAGATTGAGGGGGGATCTGATAGAAACTTCTTAAGGAGTTGGACAGGCTAGATGCACGGAGATAGTTCCCGATGTCGGCGAAGTCCAGAACAAGGGGTCACAGTTTAAGTATAAGGGGGAAATCTTTTAGGACCGAGATGAGAAAAACAGGCTCGAAGGGCCGAATGGCCTACACCTGCACCTATTGTATATGTTTCTATGTTTCTATGTAATTGAGCTTACCTGTGTCCTTGCGGGTCAGAGAATCCTCTATTGGAAAAAAAACATATGTTGATTGATTTTCGAGTTCGCTTGGAGAAAACACATGTGCCTATATTGTTGATTTGCAAAATTTCGTCCAACACGTGTTTTGCGAACTATGGGCTTTGTAATATAATGGAAGATACCGAATCGCATGTTATTTTCGTTTCGATCGCTAGATGTGTGGCGCAATTTACTATTCGAACAGTCACATACAGGTAAGCAAGAAGGTACAAGTAATGTCGGAACCAACATGTTGGATACTGGATCGTTGATTTACCTCCTTGCAGAGCACGAGCAAACAGAAACAGACGCCGTTTTAGGAAGCCAAAGATGTTTTTATCGCTCATGTCGATCATGAGATAACTGAGCAGACAATCTGTCCACCACATTACAACCGAAACGACAACGATCTTACCACAATCTTTGACTTTTTCTTTCACTGTCTCTATTTCTGAGGAAACATCGACAAACCTTGTTACTTCACGCAGAATTAATCGCAACGACAGCTTTAAAAATACGACGGAATATTAAGTTTAAATAAACGTCCAGTCACATGGTTTCGATTAGTACGTGCGTCAATTGTTGCGGAGAGAAGGCGGGAGAATGGGGATTAGAACGGATAATATGTTAGCCATGATTGAATGGCGAAGTAAATTCTATGGACCGAATCGCCTAATGCTGCTCCTATGACTTTTAATCTTATGATCCTACACAGGTGAATTAGAAATAATGTGTGCAATATTAAAATGGGCCTATGCCTGTTTCTCAGATGTAAATTCGCTGGAATTTAGAAGATTGAGGGGGGATCTGATATAAACTTACAAATTTCTTAAGGGGTTGGACTGGCTAGATGCAGGAAGATTGTTCCCGATGTTGGGGAAGTCCAGAACAAGGGGTCACAGTTTAAGGATAAGGGGGAAATCGTTTAGGACCGAGATGAGAAAAACATTTTTCACACAGAGACTGGCGAATCTGTGGAATTCTCTGCCACAGAAGGTAGTTGAGCCATTTCATTGGCTATATTTAAGAGGGAGTTAGATGTGGCCCTTGTCGCTAAAGGGATCAGGGGGTATGGAGAGAAGGCGGGTACCGTATACTGAGTTGGATGATCAGCCATGATCATATTGAATGACGGTGCAGGCTCGAAGGGCAGAATTGCCTACTCCTGCACCTGTTTTATATGTTTCTATGTTTCTATGTAATTGAGCTTACCCGTGTCCTTGCGGGTCAGAGAATCCTCTATTGGAAAAAAAACATATGTTGATTGATTTTCGAGTTCGCTTGGAGAAAACACATGTGCCTATATTGTTGATTTGCAAAATTTCGTCCAACACGTGTTTTGCGAACTATGGGCTTTGTAATATAATGGAAGATACCGAATCGCATGTTATTTTCGTTTCGATCGCTAGATGTGTGGCGCAATTTACTATTCGAACAGTCACATACAGGTAAGCAAGAAGGTACAAGTAATGTCGGAACCAACATGTTGGATACTGGATCGTTGATTTACCTCGTTGCAGAGCACGAGCAAACAGAAACAGACGCCGTTTTAGGAAGCCAAAGATGTTTTTATCGCTCATGTCGATCATGAGATAACTGAGCAGACAATCTGTCTACCACATTACAACCGAAACGACAACGATCTTACCACAATCTTTGGCTTTTTCTTTCACTGTCTCTATTTCTGAGGAAACATCGACAAACCTTGTTACTTCACGCAGAATTAATCGCAACGACAGCTTTAAAAATACGACGGAATATTAAGTTTAAATAAAAGTCCAGTCACATGGTTTCGATTAGTACGTGCGTCAATTGTTGCGGAGAGAAGGCGGGAGAATGGGGATTAGAACGGAAGATAAGTTAGCCATGATTGAATGGCGAAGTAAATTCTATGGACCGAATCGCCTAATGCTGCGCCTATGACTTTTAATCTTATGATCCTACACAGGTGAATTAGAAATAATGTGTGCAATATTAAAATGGGCCTATGCATGTTTCTCAGATGTAAATTCGCTAGAATTTAGAAGATTGAGGGGGGATCTGATAGAAACTTACACATTTCTTAAGGGGTTGGACAGGCTAGATTCAGGAAGATTGTTCCCGATGTTGGGAACGTCCAGAACAAGGGGTCACAGTTTAAGGATAAGGGGGAAATCTTTTAGGACCGAGATGAGAAAAACATTTTTCACACAGAGAGTGGTGAATCTCTGGAATTCTCTGCCCCATAAGGTAGTTGAGGCCAGTTCATTGGCCATATTTAAGAGGGAGTTAGATGTGGCCCTTGTGGCTAAAGGGATCAGGGGGTATGGAGAGAAGGCAGGTAGAGGATACTGAGTTGGATGATCAGCCATGATCACATTGAATGGCAGTGCAGGCTCGAAGCTTAATTGAGCTTACCAGTGTCCTTGCGGGTCAGAGAATCCTCTATTGGAAAATAAAAAATATGTTGATTAATTTTCGAGTTCGCATGGAGAAAACACATGTGCCTATATTGTTGATTCGTAAAATTTCGTCAAACACGTGTTTTGCGAATTATGGGATTTGTAATATAATGGAAGATACCGAATCGCATGTTATTTTCGTTTCGATCGCTAGATGTGTGGCGCAATTTAGTATTCGAACACCCACATACAGGTAAGCAAGAAGGTACAAGTAATGTCGGAACCAACATGTTGGATACTGGATCGTTGATTTACCTCGTTGCAGGGTACGAGCAAAAAGAAACAGACGCCGTTTTAGGAAGCCAAATATGTTTTTATCGCTCATGTCGATCATGAGATAACTGAGCAGACAATCTGTCCACCACATTACAACCGAAACGACAACGATCTTACCCCAATCTTTGACTTTTTCTTTCACTGTCTCTATTTCTGAGGAAACATCGACAAACCATGTTACTTGAAGCAGAATTAATCGCAACGACAGCTTTAAAAATACGACGGAATATTAAGTTTAAATCAGAGTCCAGTCACATGGTTTCGATTAGTACGTGCGTCAATTGTTGCAGAGAGAAGGCGGGAGAATGGAGATTAGAAGGGAAGATAGGTTAGCCATGATTGAATGGTGAAGTAAATTCGATGGACCGAATCGCCTGATGCTGCTCCTATGACTTTTAATCTTATGATCTTACATGGGTGAATTAGAAATAATGTGTGCAATATTAAAATTGGCTGGAGCATGTTTCTCAGATGTATTGATCTTACCTGTGTCCTTGCGGGTCAGTGAATCCTCTATTGGAAAAAAACATATTTTGATTGATTTTCGAGTTCGCATAGAGATAATATGTGCATATATTGTTGATTTGCAAAATTTCGTCAAACACATGTTTTGCGAATTTGTAATATAATGGAAGATAACGAATCGCATGTTATTTTTGTTTCGATCGCTAGATGTCAGGCGCAATTTACTATTCGAACACCCACATACAGGCAAGCAAGAAGGTACAAGTTATGTCGGAACCAACATGTTGGATACTGGATCGTTGATTTAACTCGTTGCAGAGCACGAGCAAACAGAAACAGACGCCGTTTTAAGAAGCCAAACATGTTTTTGTCGTTCATGTCGAACATGAGATAACTGAGCAGCCAATCTGTCCACCATTTTCCAACCGGAACGAGAACCATCTTACCGCAAAACTTGAGGTTTTCTTTCAGTGTCTCTATTTCTGAGGAAACATCGACAAACCATGTTGCCTCAAGTAGAATTAAGCGCAACGACAGCTTTAAAAATACGACGGAATATTAAGTTTAAATCAAAGTCCAGTCACACATTTTCAATTAGTACGTGCGTCAATTATTGCGGAGAGAATGTGGGAGAATGGGGATTAGAAGGGAAGATAGGTTAGGCATGATTGAATGGCGAAGTAACTTCGATGGACCGAATCGCCTAATACTGCTCCTTTGACTTTTAATCTTATCGTCTTACATGGGTGAATTAGAAATAATGTGTGCAATATTAAAATGGGCCGGAGCATGTTTCTCAGATTTATTGATCTTACCTGTGTCCTTGCGGGTCAGCGAATCCTCTATTGGAAAAAAACATATTTTGATTGACTTTCGAGTTTGCTTAGTGAAAATATATGTGCCTATATTGTCTATTTGCAAAATTTCGTCATACACATGTTTTGCGAATTATGGGATTTGTAATATAATGGAAGGAAACGAATCGCATGTTATTTTTGTTTCGATCGCTAGATGTCCGGCGCAATTTACTATTGGAACACCCACATAGAGATTAAAGTCAAAATCAAAGTATCCTTCATTGTCATTCAGACCTTTCGGTCTGAACGAAATTTCGATGCCTTCCAGTCATACATATAATAAAATAACAAAACACACAATAAACACAAATTTAACATCCACCACAGTGAATTCACCAGTGATGGAAGGCAACAGTCTTGAGTCTTTGGCTCTTCCCTCCTTGTTCACCCTCTGCGCTGAGGCGATCCAGGCTTCCGATGTTGTGACCCCACCGAGTGATGGTAAGTAAGACCCGCGGCCCAAACGCTATCCGCGAACGGGCCGGTTCAAACTCCGCGGCCCGGGATGGTCGAAGCTGCCGCCCTCCAGTCCAGCGGACGAAGCTGTTGCCGCGGGAGCTCCGGAAAAAGAAGTCACCAACCTGCGACCTGAGAGCTCCCTACGATGTCGTCCACTGGGCCCGCGGCCGAACCTCCGAAGTCGGGTCGCCGCCGCCGGAACGCCGCCACAGCCTCGAAGTCCTGGCTGGCTCTGCCTCCGGAGCCTCAATGTCGGTCCCAGTTGGGGGCCGCCAGGTCCGCCATTAGGCCTCAGCGCAGACGAAGACGGAGACGGGGGATGGTCGGACCCCCCGAAGGAATAGACCAAAACACCTTTCTCTCCCTAACCCCCCCCCCCCACCCCCCCCCCCCCCCCCACACACACACACATACACATACACAACAACCCAAATTAACCAGCCAAAACAGGACAAGAAAATAACAAAAAAAGAAAGAACAGGCGGACTGCAGGCGAGCTGCAGCTGCTAAGGCAGCGCCGCCACTTGATGCCTTAAAGCCAGATAAAGATAAGCAAAAAGGTACAAGTAATGTCGGAACCAACGTGTTGGACACAGTTGATTTACCTCGTTGCATAGCACGGGCAAACGGAAACAGACGCCGTTTTATGAAGCCAAAGATGTTTTTGTCGCTCATGTCGATCATGAGACAACTGAGCAGACAATCTGTCCACCATTTTCCAACCGGAACGAGAACCATCTTACCGCAAAACCTGAGGTTTCCTTTCAGTGTATCTATTTCTGAGGAAACATCGACAAGCCATGTTACTTCAAGCAGAATTAAGCGAAACGAGAGCTTTAAAAATACGACGGAATGTTAAGTTTAAATCAAAGTCCAGTCACATGATTTCGATTAGTACGTGCGTCAATTGTTGCGGAGAGAAGGCGGGAGAATGGAGATTAGAAGGAAAGATAGGTTAGCCATGATTTAATGGCGAAGTAAATTCGATGGACCGAATCGCCTAATGCTGCTCCTTTGACATTTAATCTTATGATCTTACATAGTGAATTAGAAATAATGTGTGCAATATTAAAATGGGCCTATGCATGATTCTCAGATGTAGTTGAACTTACCTGTGTCCTTGCGGGTCAGCGAATTCTCTATTGGAAAAAAACAAAACATATTTTGATTGATTTTCGTGTTTGCTTAATGAAAATATATGTGCCTATATTGTTTATTTGCAAAATTTCGTCAAACACATTATTTGCGAGTTATGAGATATAAAGTACTATAATAAATTGTCTCTTATTTGTGCTTCAAAAACCTGATCATTGACGTAATGTTCTATTTGAACGTATGCGTTTAGAATCTGCAAGATATGTCGCCACTAACTCTTTGGTATTAGATTATCGGTGTACGACATTGTAGAACGTCATCAAATCAAAATGCAAACCGCTTAAGGAAGACAGCGGAGTTCCAGCTGGTCCACTCCGTCCGTGCAATTTTGGGCACCATATCTGAGAAAAGATGTGCTGGCCCTGGAGAGGGTCAACCAGAGGTTTGGAGAAATTGTCCCAGGAATGAGTAGGTTAACTTATGATGAGCGTTTGTTGGCACTAGGCCTGTATTCCCAGCGGTTTAGAAGAATTAGTTGAAATACAGAATAGTGAAAGGCTTGGATGGAGTGGATATGAAGAGGATGTTTCCACCAGTGGAAGAGTCTCGGACTAGAGATCACAGCCTCTGAATAAAATGATGTTCTTATAGGAAGGAGATGAGCAGGTATTTATTTGGTCAGAGAGTGGCGAATCTGTGGAATTATTTGCAACATAAGGCAGAAAAGCCAAGTCAGTGGATATATTTAAGGCACAGAACGATTCTGGTCGAGCACAGCTGTCAGAGGCTATGGGGGAGAAGGCAGGGGAATGGGGTTAGGAAGGATATATAGATCAGCCATGAATGAATGACGGGGTAGACTTGACGGGCCTAATGGTCTAATTCTGATCCTATCACTTTTGATCTTATGATCCATTGAGATATCAGGCCAGACGATATTTCCACAATCTTCCGGACTGAACGTTAGTATCTTACCACAAGTGGGTGACGTTTCGGGTCGAGCCACATCTTCAGACTGAAGAAGGGTCTCGACCTGAAACTTCACCCGTTCCTTATCATCAGAGAAGCTGCCTGCCCCGCAGAATTACTCCAGCATGTTTTTGTCTACCTTCGATTCAAACCAGCATCTGCAGTTCTTTCCGACACATCTTACCACAGATTTTGAGTTCTTCTTTCACTTTCTCTATTTCGGAGAGAACGCCAATATTGTTGAGATAATTTTACTTCAAGCAGAATTCGTCACATCTTCAGAACACTTAAGATGCGGTGGAATGTTAATTTTAAAGTCCAGCCACATATTTTAAGTTAATGCATTAGTGTAAACTATCCCGTGAAACATGTCACCAAGTAAAGCAAAATAACGTTTTTTAAAAATATATAATAACAAAACGTTATTTTGATATATTAAATTTGATATGATTAAACGATATATGTGTATATATATATATATATAGATATATGAATAATAAACGTGTATGCGTGTATGCTTGTGGGCCATATATGTGTCTGTATTTTGATATGCAGAATTTCGTCAAATACATGGTTTCCGAATTATATGGATTGGAATATAATGTATTGACATACTTATTCTTTGTCTGGGATTCGTAAGATTATTTCCGAATTTATTCCTTGCACACATACACATAGATCAATAGAAAGAACAGTGGGATAAAAGATTAATAATTATTACGTTAGAATGGTCTTGGAATTTGATAGCTTTCCTCCAAGTACCGCAATGCCAATAAATGGAGTCGTTTTTATGAATCATAAAAATGCGATACTTCCAATTTTCTGTATGATAAGTTTATGCAGCTAGAGAAGTAGCTAACATAGATGATTTAGACATATCATGTGGAGTGCTAAAATGTTTCTTAGATGTAATTGTACTTGCCTAGGTCCAGTTTGGTCACATGTTCGGCTGCAAAATATAAGGATTGATTATTATTTGGGAACAATTTATCTGCCTATGTTTTAATATGCAGAACTTAATCAAACACATAATTTGCTAATTAAGGTTAATCCTAACACTAATTATGCGATTTGGGATATCATGGGATGATAAAGAATCGCTTATTATTTTTTGTTTCAATCTTGTTAGATATCTGACGAGGTTTACTCTTTGAACACATGGATAAGCATGTTATTGCAAGAAATGTCGCAGCTAATATTTTGGATGCCACATCACAGCTTTGGCTCATTGTAGATAATTAGAAAACGAAATACAAGTAGTTACAGGAAGTCAACCAAGCGTTGGTCGACATGTCTACAGGGATATCCGGACAGCCAACTTGCCCACAATCCTCCAGCCAGAACGTCAAGCATCTTACCGCACTCTTTGACTCTTTCATTCAGTGACTCTATATCTAAGGGAACATCAATATTGCTTAAGGACATGTTCCTTAAAAGATAATTCATCGCATCTTTAGAGCTATTATAACACAACGGAACATTAATTTTGATCAGAGTCCTGACGGATGTTTTTGGTTAGCATGGCGTCGAAGGTTAGTGGGAGAAGGCGGGAGGTTGGAGATGGGCTGAATAGCCTAATTCTGATTTATTTCTTATAATATTGTGGCCTTTCGCAGTGGACTTAGAAATAATATGTGCAATGTTAAAATGTCCCTATTCATATTCATCAGTAGAAATGGTTCATACCTTCAACCTTTCTGGTCAGCAAATCCTCTGTTGAAAAATACACATGTATTGATTATTTTTCGCGTTTCGAACACATGATTTGCGAATTATGAGATCGGAAATCTGATAGAGGGTATTTAATCGCCCCTTATTTTTGCTTCCATCAAATGATCGCTGACGGAATTTCTTCTTTGTCCGGAGGCACATAAATAAGTAAGAACATGCAGGAAACGCCACAGCTAAATTCTGGGTTTCAGATCACCACTTTCACTCGTTGTAGAACATCGGCAAATAAAATACAGACAGCTTAACGAAGACAGCGAAATTCTAGTTGTCCGTAAGACTTAGATATCTGACCCGAATATATTTGCACAATCTTCGAAGCTACATGTTAAGCATCTCACCGCAAGCTTTGAGTTTTTCTGTCTGTGTCGCTATTTCTATTTCGGATAGAACATTAATATTGCTTGAGATCGTTTTAATTCAATCAGAAGTCGTCACATCTTGAGAACACTTAAAGACATAGGAATATTAACATTGATGTTCCGCCACGTGGGGTTATAATTAATAATTTAATGCAAGTTATCCCATGAAATATGCCAAATCGGAAAGCAAAATACGGTTGCTGCAGGTCTCTCACAACTTCTGTTAGGTGTGGAGTTTCTAAGATGTTGTGGTTGAGGTTAATGCTTGAGAGCAGCCAATTAAAAAAAAGATGCGGCCACAGAATAGTAAAACAAAATAGAGCGAAACGTCAAATATGCTAGCTGACAGCGCTTGCAGCGCCGGAGACCCCGGTTTGATCCCGATTACGAGAACTGTCTGTACGGAGTTTGTACGTTCTCCCTTGGCGGCATGGATTTTCTCCCAGATCTTCGGTTTCCTCTAAAGACGTACAGGTTTATTGGATTTGTATCTCCGCTTGGTCGAACAAGCAGATGCGTGCACTGCAGCTTCCGTAATCCAAAACATTTGCCGGCCCATTTCCTCCTCTCCAAATTGTGCAAATGATCAATAAATTTCAAGCGCTCATTATATCCAATGTGATTTCCATTCTGCTAAGATTTGCGCTATTCTATTAATGTAATTAGTAAATAGTACCATTGATTCGTAAAGTTATGTTCTTGCGCCTACTCTTCCTGTGTTGATCATGAAAATGTGTCTTTTTCTATTATCTTACAAATAATCAATGCAGAAATTATATTACTATTACTTGTCCCCCACTTACCCAAACAACTCTGAATATAATGTACCAGGATACAAAATAATTTCAATCGCGTTCTCTGCTTGTTGCTTTGTATTTTATACTGTATGTAATGCCCATGTCCCACTTTGGAAACCTGAACGGAAACCTCTGGAGACTTTATGTCCCACCCCAGGTTTCCGTGCGCTTCCCGGAGGTTCCCGGAGGTTTTTGTCAGTCTCCCTACTTGGTTCCACTTCCTGCAACCTCCGGCAACCACATGCAACCTCCGGGAACCGCACGGAAACTTTGGGTGGGGTGCAAAGTTTCCAGAGGTTTCTATTCAGGTTTCCTAAGTGGGACAGGGGCATAACACTGCCTGATTTGCGATTTCGACTGTATCCCACCCTGCCGGCAAAACTACTGCAGGGCATGGCAAAATAGTAACCGATTTCCGGTCACTGAGCTCACATCATTAAATTATTTTCAATATTCCAATATCCTGAAAAAACCCCACCGCAGTATTTTTGGACTGCTTTGACTCCAAGTATTATAAAGCGAATGCATTGAGCCGTTTCTATTCCTAATGTAACCCCAGCGCTTCCAATAATGAGTACAATCCCTTTAGTGTGAAGCAGCTTGCCTAGGACATTTAGAATTAACATGTGCACTGCTAAAATATTTGTTTAAATATTGCATAGATGTACTTCCACATTGTACTTGCCTATTTCCGTTCTGCTCTGCGAAACCTCTGTAAAAATGACACATTGTTTATCTAGTTTGCTTGGGGAAAAGGCATGTGCCTATAGTTTTGATTTGCCAAGCTTTCTCGAACATATCATTTGCGAATTATGTGATTTGGAATGCAATGGATAGCAACGTATCGCCTGTTATTTCTGTTTCAATCGCCAGATCATTGATGGTGTTTAGTCTTTTCGCACGAAAGTACAGGAGATGTCGCAGATATCACGTTTGAAGCAAATAATACAAATTAACGGGTCCCTTTCAGAATAGCAGGCAGGGAATAGTGGAGTGCCACAAGGATCGGTGCTGAAACCCCAATTATTTACAATATCTATTTACGATTTAGACGAAGGAATTAAATGTAACATCGCTAAGTTTGCGGATGGCACAAAGCTGAGTGGCAGTGTGATCTGCAATGCGGCTGCTATGAGACTGCAGGTTGAATTGGATTGGTTGGCTGAGTGGGCAGATGCACGGCAGATGCAGTATAACGTGGATGAATGTGGAGATATGAACTTTGGTGGCAAGAACAAGAAAACAAATTAGGTGTCAGATTAGGAAATGGGAGGGGCAACGAGATCTATGTGTCCTTGTACATCAGTCAATGAAAGTAAGCATGAAGGTGCAGCAGGCAGTGAAAAATGCAAATGGCATGTTGGCCTTCATCGCGACACGATTTCAGTATATGAGCAAGGGCGTCCTATTGCAGTTGCACAGGGCGCTGGTGAGACCACACCTGGAGCATTGCGTGCAGTTTTTGTTTCCTAATTTGAGAAAGGATATTCTTGCTGCTGAGGAAGTGCAGCATAGATTAATTCCCGGAATGGCGGGACTGACAGATGATGAAAAATGGATCGATTGGACTTATATTCACTGGAAGTTGGAAGTATTTAGAGGGGACTTTAGAGAAATATACAAAATAGTAAGATTAAACGAGAATTTACCAGTTTGAAGTTTGATCTGTATTTTATGAGGAGTTACGATGAGGGATTACGTGAAGAACCCGCTCAGTGCGCAGGCGCGGCATACTTCCAAGCAGCGGTGTGGAATCACAGATAGACACAGTTATTTGAAGTAAACATAGTAAAGATAAGGAGACATCAATTTATTAGTTTGATCCATATAATGAGGGTGGGAGCGGAGGGCACGTAATCCCTCATCGTAACTCCTCATAAAATACAGATCAAACTTCAAACTGGTAAATTCTCGTTTAATCTTACTATTTTACTTCGGAGTCACGTGAGTGACTACGTGAAGACTTCAAAGCTCTGTGATTTCAAACCGTGTAACAGTTCATACTTCACTCGCTGCCGAAGTCATTCGAGGGAGGCAGTATGTTATCGTAATCAACCATGAATCTGTTTGTAAAAACAATAATGGTGTTATTAACAACAACAAGACCAATTGCTCCCCCGGGCTTAAATTATATATATTTTGCAGATTCTTTTGCTGCAAACGATACAGGTTCTGTCAGTGGTTTGTTATAAAAGTTTGGAACGTATACTCCCTAGACCACCCTGCAGTAGCCAGGATGTGGTCCATAGGCTCGTCCATCCTCTTAGTTACTGACGTGGAAGCTGTCCTGGTGGAATAAGATTTTATACGCGTTAGTATTTACTCCAGCAACTCCCAGTACCTGCTTGAGCCACTAGAGATAGTTTAGCTCGTCACCCGACCATGAGGTTTCCTGTGGCTGACCCATAAGGCTTTTTCCTCTCCCTCGGTATTCCTTATTGTGTCGATCTCTAAGTGGGTCATGACACATAAAACGTGGTTCAGGTGGGTATGCCCGGAATTTCATGACTGGACTTGATGTTCCTGGTCTGTTCTGTTTGGCCAACCCTTGAATGGGCATGTGACACTATCTGGTGTTATAACCATGTTGTCCCATCGCAGTAGATGGGAGAGCTGGCTCTTTGTGTTGATGTAAGGCCACCAGCATGTCCATCTTCAGGGTAGGCTGTTCCAGGGTGAATGACCTGGCTGGTGATCATCCCCTAAGGTATGTCAGGATTTCACTGACATCCCAATTTGGGTGTACCTATTTCTGGGGAATGGATTGATATACCTCTCCTGTATCTGATCACCAGTGAGCGGTACCCAAGTTGAGTAGGCTAACAGAACATGTCCTTCATTGTGGTGAAGACCTGCCAGGAGCTCCAGTACAGTTTTTTGTTATAGTTGAATGTGTAATTCCTGTTTTGGAAAACAGTGTACCATTTCTTGATGCTCCTCAGGTATGTTCCCTAGGATATGCGACGGAATGCTGTCATCAGGTTGATAGTGCTGTTGATCCAAGCACAGCAATGGTCTTCCCAATTCTGCAATTCTTTTAATGACCATGTCGAGGATCACTGGGAACCATGCTTGTGGACTTGGTCCACTGTAATTTGCGTAGTACCCGACTGATGAAGCCGTAGTACCTATTGAAGAGGTAGAAGGTAAGGAAAACATAGAGATTAGGTTCCCCCCACCCCTCAATACGCGGGAATGTCTCCATTGCCGCTGCCTTGAGATTGGTTTCATGTGACGTAAGTTAGTACGTGGTGATTTAATTGGATATAAGGAATCGATATCTGGTGTCGATATTGCTTAGTGATTTCAGCAAATATTTTTGGTTTAAATGTATGTTTACAGTATTTAGCTCACCTGATAGGTGAGTTACTGATGGTCAAACATGTTTGCGACATACGGTTTCCAATTGTTAATAAATTGTCACCTAATATCGATGTTCTCCGCCCAAGTGGTTTGGTATATGCCACCACTGTGATGTTGTTATCTTATGAACGAACATGCAAATTTGGTGGATTACTGAGCAAATGCTTCACTAGAATTAAGTAAGTTAATATATAACATGTTTAAGTCAATTCATATTGGCATTAAGTATTACAAGCTCAGTAACACATCAGGACACATAAGATGTTACTCAAAACAGGTGGAAGTGTACAACCATAATCCTTCCTGCCGATAAATTCCATGATAACACTACAGATTAATCCATTTGCCCCCATATTACAGGTATGGAGATAGTTTTGAACACTAGTATCTCAGCTCATAGGAAAGGTACAAAGTTCAGTAGCTGGTATTCCCAATTACTTTGCCACGTAGTTGATTGGTGGTTAATGCACCATGACTGATAGTCTTAATGAATACCAGATAACAACGTTGTGGATGGTCAACGTAAATATCTGGATATATATTTTGTGCACCGTTCCCAGAGGCACTGCAATACTGGGTCGATGCGTGGAGTGGACGGAGCAAGCCCCTATTCCATCTCCCTGTTCCAAAATTCAATTTAATATATGGTCCCTAGATAAGGGACGTATCAGATTATTAAACTGATAAGAACAGATACTACACTTGATCTTAGCCAAAAGGCCGAGAAGCGATGCAGCTAAAGCTGTATCCAAGGATAGTTTGTCGTTAATATATAGACATGCCATGACGGAATGTTTCTAAGTGTCAGGGCTAGTTGATTCTGGATAACTTTGACTTAAATGCCGCAACGCTCATCATGATTACTCCATCCAGGTAATTGCGGTAGCTCCGAAACTTATATGAGAAGGTACTGAATAGTGTGCATCTTCAAGGTCGATGTCTACCATAAAGTATCCTTGGATCCATGGTAGTAGTTACAAATCCCATGAATGGGTACACCTGGTGAAATACTCAAGTGGTTTATCAACGATGGTGCGACATTCACCATCGTGGGAGGGTAGACCACTTGGGGTGCTTGCTGAATTGGTGGCAAGATATTAATTCTATTCCCCTTGTATTTATTTTTTGGTATATAACTACCAAGAGTGATAGCTTCCTAACCAGGCGTGATTCATCCACCCCTTGTTAGTACAACCCTTAACCTTTATGTGATGGTAGGAACCATACTTATCTGTCTTCATTGTTGTTTTCTTCGGTTTCTGGTTCCTTGTTCTTGTAGGGACGATGTTTGTTGGGGGGTGGCGCATTTTCCCCTGGGGCCTGCTCTGGGCCGTGGCCTAAAATGCTACGGGTTTGGCATGCAGGCCCCGAGCTTTCACCAGTACCATGAGGTAGACGCCCCTGGTGGACACGTAGAGGTACTGCTGTCTGGTTTAGTGTGGTGCTCATTCCAGACTCTGCCCTCTTGTGCCGAATAGTTTGAACACTTCGTCCAGTTTTTTAGGACTGGTTTGGTAAGTGCCAGGTAGCAGGATCTGTGCTTGTGAGGTCGGCGTTCTCATAGTCCTGTTAATTTCATAGATTGAGGGCAGGTTTGTGAGTTCATTTCAGAAGTTATGAGGTATACAGTTGAACAGTAGGGTCAGGTGTTTTGCCATACTACCCTGCCCTGCTGGAATGAGCAGGTGGACATGATAGCCGACGTCAGGGTACCAAATGCATTTTTAAAATATTTAGGTTAAATGCGCTGCTCAATGTATCCCCCAATAATGGCGGGCACTTTGAGTAAATGCAATTTAGGGGAGGCGTGATAAAACCAACGCCTCATGGCTACCTGTCTTGGAGAGGTTTTTTGGAAAAGACAGGTAGTAAGCTGGCCATCAGTTGAGACTGAAAAGCCATCTCGCTAGTGGTGGAGCCACATAGCGGCCACACCCAGCAGCTCTTCCTGATCCTGTACCTCAAGCATACTCCCGATATTGTTCAGCCAGTGACCCCTCTTCATGACCAGCCCAGCCACTGGTCACCCCAAAGCTAACCACACTAAGGAGGAAGCGATGGGCAGTGCCTAGGCACTGTGGAGGGTATGCCGGAACCCCCAGCGAGACTGCCCCTCACGTAGCGTGTCTCGCAGGAGCTCCTGCTCCAGGAGCCGCTCCAGCGGCTCAGGCGGCTGTCTCTCTCCCATGCGGGTGGAGACACGTCCCCTCCGACAAGTCGGAAGCCACCGGCCGGATGCCTCTTCGGATGGCTGAACATCCAGCCCGCAGCTCAGGCACTAGCGGGACTGGCCGCGGCGCGGTGTGGGGATAGCGTGCGCCCGGTAATTGTTCCTACCGCCTTCTTCTGGAGCTTTTGTGCCTTGTAGTAGCGAGAGCGCCCTCAAGCAGCGCGTCTCGCAGGCACCTGCTCCGTGAGCCGCTCCAACGGCTCAGGCGGCTCTCTCTCCCCCCGTGCGGGTGGAGAGACGTCCCGACCGACATCGGGAAACACCTGCCAGATGCCTCTCGAGTGGCTATGCATCCAGCCCGCTGCTCAGGTACTAGCGGGCTGGCCTCGGCACGGTGTCGGAGAATCACGGAACACCGGGTAACGCTCCTACCGCCTGTTGCTGCCCCCCTTCCCCCCGACGGGAATACGTTCCTCCTTGAACGGGGACAGTTTTGTTCCAGAGCCTTTTTCTCTGCATGTAAAAAACACAAGCAGAAAAAGGCTCACCTGTAAAAGAAAACCCGACCTCAGGGTACTCACCTGACGGTCCGGTTTATTCTGTAACGGGAGAGCCTAACTCCCGTTGCAAGCCGCTGTTGCACTGCTGGCGTAATGGCGCGCCTGCGCACGTGACTCCGAAGTAAAATTAAAGGATTGGTCGGGCTAGATGCAGGAAAAAAAATTCCCGATGTTGAGGGTGTCCAGAACCAGAGGGTCATGGTTTAAGAATAAGGGGTAGGCCACTAAGAACTGAGATGAGAATAAGATTTTCACCCAGAGAGTTGTGAATCTGTGGAATTCTCTGCCACAGAAGGCAGTGGAGGCCAATTCACTGGAAGAATGCAAGATGGATTTAGTTACAGCTCTTAGGGATAACTCAACCAAAGGGAGAGAGCAGAACAGGGTACTGCGTTTGGATGATCAGTCATGCTCAAATTGAATGACGGTGCTGGCTCGAAGGGCCGAATGGCGTACTACTGCACCTATTTGTTATGCTTCTATGTTTCTCTAGTGGATCAACGTTCCACTTCGCCATAGCGCATTGCCAAACAAAATACAAACAGTTGAAGAAGTTAACTAGGTGTTAGACGCTCCTGCCTACAGAAACAATTAGTCAGACAATCTGTCCACAATCTTCCGGCCTTAAGGTCAAGCATCTTACCGCACAGTTTGATTTTTCGGTTCAGTGACTCTATTTCTGAAGGAATATCGACATGGTTTAAGATCATGTTATTTCAAACAGAATTCAACGCATCTTTAGAACATTTGAATTACTACCGATTATTAAATTAAATTTTTATATAGTTTTTGATTAGAAGGGGTGAAAAAGACATCGGGTAAAAACGGGTTAACGGGGTTTAGAGGGAAATACATCGCCATGATTGAATGGCGGAGTAGAGTCGATGCGTCGATTGGCCGAATACTGCTCCTCTTTATTTTGGTCTTACATAGGCGACTTGGGAATAATATGTGAACTGTTGCAATGATCCTATACAGTGGCGGACTGGGTCTAAAAATATTGGTTGCCATGAGACAAAGGGGGCCCCACCCACAACTACAATGCTATAATTTAACAGGGGCCCACTTGCCATCACTTGCTATCACTTCATCAGGGGCCCCACTTGCCATCGGGCAAGCTGACACGCTGGCTAGTCCGACACTGATCCTATACATGTTATACTTACCCGTATCCTTTCTGTCCAGCGAAATCTCTGTTAAAATACAAGGATTATATTTCAAGTTTGCTTGGATAACATATATGTGCCTATATTTTTGACCTGCACAGCTTCGTGAGAAACATGATTTGCAAATAATGAGATCTAGAATATAACTCTTGATTATGAGTCACCTATTATTTTTGTTTCAATCGCCATGTCTCTGAGATGAAATTATACCCTCCGCACCTGCATAGATAAGTAGGAAAATGCAAGGCATGTCGAAGATACATTTTTGGATATTCGTTCACTGCTATACTTCCTGATATAGGACCAACACACAAAGTACAGGCAATTTCAGAAATACCACACGGTACTATTGGCACAGCTCCACTAAGAAATGTGAGGTGTTGCATTTTGGGATGTCTAACATGGGCAATACCTGCACAGTGAATGGTAGGGTGTGTTGCAGAGTGCAGGTGCATGGTTCCTTAAAGATCGCGTCAGCAGTAGGCAAGGTTATCAAAAAGAGTTAGCAACATCGGCCTTCATCAGTTAGAATATTAAAATGTGGGAGGTCATGTTGCAATTTCATAGGACGTTAGTGAGACCGTGGTTAGAGTATTGTGTTAAGTTCTGGGCGCCATGTTGTAGGAAATATGTGTAGAGTCCAGAAAGATATATGAGGATTTTGCCAGGACTAGGGTGTCGAAGCTATGAGGAAATGTTGAGTGGGCTGGGACTGTTCCCTGGAGCGCAGGGGTGATCTTATAGAGCTGTAAAAAATATGAGAGGAATAGATCAGTTGGATGCACAGAGTCTCTTTCTCAGAGTAGCTGAATCGAGGTCCAGAGGACATATGTTTAAGGTGAAAGGGAAAAGATTTAACAGGAATCCCAGGGGTAACGTTTTCACACTAAGGGTGATGGGTGTATGGAGCAAG
This sequence comes from Amblyraja radiata, assembly GCF_010909765.2. Classification (NCBI taxonomy): domain Eukaryota; kingdom Metazoa; phylum Chordata; class Chondrichthyes; order Rajiformes; family Rajidae; genus Amblyraja; species Amblyraja radiata. The sequence continues at coordinate 14,492,496 of NC_045985.1, read as the reverse complement.
ATTCCAGAGGAGATAGTTGAGGCTGGGACTATCCTGACGTTTAAGGGGCAGTTAGTCATGTACATGGTTAGGACATGTTTGGAGGGAGATGGATCAAACGGGGGAAGGTGAGGCTAGTGTAGTTGGGACACGTTTGCCGGTGCGGGCCAGATGGCCGAAGGGCCTGTTTCCAAAGTATCAGTCCATGACTCTATGACTGGTCGCGGCGCAGCGGTAGAGTTGCTGCCTTACAGCGAACGCAGCGCCGGAGACGCGGGTTCTATCCCGACTCCGGTTGCTGTCTGGAGTTTGTACGTTCTTCACGTGACCGGCGTGGGTTTTTTCCGAGATCTTCTGTTTTCTCGCACACTACAAAGACGCACAGGTTTGTACGTGAATTTGCATGTTAAATGTAATTTAAAAATTGTTCCTAGATGGTGTAGGTTAGTTGATGTGCGGGGATCGCTGGTCAGCGCGGACCCGGTGGGCCGAAGGGACTGTTTAAGTGCTGTAGCTCTAAAACTAAAAGTAAAGGTCTCTATGAAATATCTGTTCAGACTATAGTACCGCAATCTTCGAATGAGAACGTCAAACATCTTACCGCAATCTCGAAGTTTTTCTTCCTGAATGCCTATATCTGATAGAATATCGACATATCGTGAGATCATTTTATTTCATGCAGAATTCGTCACATCTTCAGAGCACTTTAAATACTAGGGAATATTATATTTAATGTTCAGCCGCATGGTTTTGTGCAAACACATATTTAAGAACTGCAGATGCTGGAAAAAGCGAAGGTGGACAAAAAATGGTGGAGAAACTCAACGGGTGAGGCAGCATCTATAGAGATTCTCTGCCTCAGAGAGCGGTGGAGGTAGGTTCTCTGGATACTTTCCAGAGAGAGCTAGACACGGCTCTTAAAAATAGCGGAGTCAGGGGATATGGGGGGAAAGCAGGAACGGGGTACTGATTGGGGATGGTCAGCCATGATCACATTGAATGGCGGTGCAGGCTCGAAGGGTCGAATGGCCTACCCCTGCACCTATTGTCTATTGTCTATCTGCTATGCCATGAAATACGTCAAAAAGTAAAGCAAAAATAACGTTGCCTCTCGAGCTTTCGGGAAAGTGTGGAACTTATAAAATGAGCAAATGTTTGCTTTAATGCTGGTGAGCAGCCGGATAAAAAAGCTTGCTGACACAGCAAGAATCTGCAATTATGGACTTTGGTGGCAAGAACAAGAAAAAAAATTAGGTCTCAGATTAGGAAATGGGAGGTGCAACGAGATATATGTGTCCTTGTACATCAGTCGATGAAAGTAAGCATGAAGGTACAGCAGGCAGTGAAAAATGCAAATGGCATGTTGGCCTTCATCGCGACAGGATTTCAGTATGTGAGCAAGGACGTCCAATTGCAGTTATACAGGGCGCTGGTGAGACCACACCTGGAGCATTGCGTGCAGTTTTTGTTTCCAAATTTGAGAAAGGATATTATTGCTGCTGGGGAAGTGCAGCATAGGTTCACCAGGTTAATTCCCGGGATGGCGGGACTGGCAGATGATGAAAGAATGGATCGACTGGACTTATATGCACTGGAAGTTGGAAGGATTAGAGGGGACTTTAGAGAAATATACAACATTAAAGGATTGGCCAGGCGAGATGCAGGAAATACAATTCCCGATGTTGAGGGTGTCCATAACCAGAGGGTCACGGTTTAAGAATAAGTGGTAGGCCACTAAGAACTGAGATGAGAAAACATTTTCACCCATAGAGTTGTGAATCTGTGGAATTCTCTGCCACAGAAGGCAGTGGAGGCCAATTCACTGGAAGTATGCAAGATGGAGTTAGTTTATAGCTCTTAGGGCTAACTGAACCAAAGGGAGAAAGCAGAACAGGGTACTGCGTTTGGATGATCATTCATGCTCAAATTGAGTGACGGTCCTGGCTCGAAGGGCCGAATGTCGTACTACTGCCCCAATTTTTATGCGTCTATGTTTCTATAGTGGATCAACGCCCCACCTCGCCATAGCGCATTGCCAAACAAAATACAAACAGTTGAAGAAGTTAACTAGGTGTTAGACGCTCCTGCCTACAGAAACAATTAGTCAGACAATCTGTCCACAATCTTCCGGCCTTAAGGTCAAGCATCTTACCGCACAGTTTGACTTTTCGGTTCAGTGACTCTATTTCTAATGGAATATCGACATGGTTTAAGATCATGTTATTTCACACAGAATTCAACGCATCTTTAAAACATTTGAAACCAATTATTAAATTTAATTTTTAATATAGTTTTTGAATAGTAGGGGTAAAAAAGACTACGGGTAAAACGCAGGATAACGGGGTTTAGAGGGAAATACATCGCCATGATTGAATGGCGGAATAGCGTCGATGGGTCGATTGGCCGAATCCTGCTCCTATTTATTTTGGTCTTACATAGGTGACTTGGGAATAACATGTGAACTGTTGCAATGATCATATACATATTATACTTACCCGCATCCTTCCTGTCCAGCGAAATCTCTGTTAAAATACAAGGATTATATTTCAAGTTTGCTTGGATAACATATATGTGCCTATATTTTTGACCTGCACAGCTTCGTGAGACACATGATTTGCAAATAATGAGATCTAGAACATTACTTTTGATTATGAGTCACCTATTATTTTTGTTTCAATCGCCAGGTCTCTGAGATGAAATTATACCCTCCGCACCTGCATAGATAAGTAAGAAAATGCAAGACATGTCGAAGATACATTTTGGATATTCGTTCACTTCTCTACCTCCTGATATAGCACCAACACACAAAGTACAGGACATTTCAGAAAGACCACACGGTACTATTGGCACAGCTCCATTAAGAAATGTGAGGTGTTGCATTTTGGGATGTCTAACATGGGCAAGACCTGCACAGTGAATGGTAGTGTGGGTTGCAGAGTGCAGGTGCATGGTTTCTTAAAAGTCGCGTCGCCAGTAGGCAAGGTTGTCAAAAAGGGTTTTATTGGAATCTGAGGGGTAACTTTTTCACACTTAGGGTGATGGGTGTATGGAGCAAGATTCCAGAGGAGATAGCAGAGGCAGGGACTATCCTGACGTTTAAGGGGCAGTTAGACATGTACATGGTTAGGACATGTTTGGAGGGGTATGGACCAAACGGAGGAAGGTGGGACTAGTGTAGTTGGGGCACGTTTGCCGGTGCGGGCAAGATGGCCGAAGGGCCTGTTTCCAAAGTACCAGTCTATGACTCTATGACTGGTCACGGCGGCGCAGCGGTAGAGTTGCTTCCTTACAGCGAATGCAGCACGGGAGACGCGGGTTCTATCCCGACTACGGTTGCTGTCTGGAGTTTGTACGTTCTCCCCGTGACCTGCGTGGGTTTTCTCCGAGATCTTCTGTTTTCTCGAACTCTACAAAGACGCACAGGTTTGCACGTTAATTGGCTTGTTAAATGTAATTAAAAATTTGTTCCTAGATGGTGTAGGTTAGTTGATGTGCGGGGATCGCTGGTCGGCGCGAACCCGGTTGGCCGAAGGGACTGTTTCCGTGCTGTAGCTCTAAAACTAAAAGTAAAGGTCTCTATGAAATATCTGTTCACACTATCGTACCGCAATCTTCGAATGTGAACGTCAAACAACTTACCGCAATCTCGAAGTTTTTCTTTTTGAATGCCTATTTCTGATAGAATATCGACATATCGTGAGATCATTTTATTTCATGCAGAATTCGTCACATCTTCAGAACAAATACAAGTGAATATTATATTTAATGTCCAGCCACATGGTTGTGTGCCCACAGATATTTAAGAACTGCAGATGCTGGAAAAATTGAAGTTGGACAAAAAATGCCGGTGAGGCAGCATCTATAGAGATTCTTTGTGGAGGTAGGTTCTCTGGATACTTTCCAGAGAGAGCTAGACAGGGCTTTTAAAAATAGCGGAGTCAGGGGATATGGGAAGAAGGCAGGAACGGGGTACTGATTGGTGATGATCAGCCATGATCACATTGAATGGCGGTGCTGGCTCGTTGGGCCGAATGGCCTACTCCTGCACCTATTGTCTATTGTCTATTGTCTATTGTCTATTGTCTATCTGCTATGCCATGAAATACGTCAAAAAGTAAAGCAAAAATAACGTTGCCTCTCGAGCTTTCGGGAAGGTGTTGAATTTCTAAAATGAGCAAATCTTTGCTTTAATGCTGGTGAGCATCCGGTTTAAAAAAGCTTGTTGACACAGCAAGAATCTACAACCAACACACGGGTTGCACTAGAGATCAGGGTCGAGCCTGAGTCTCTGGAGTTGTGGTAAGTGATGGCTTACCACAACTCCAGTTTTGTACTTGCGTTTATTTGGAACAGGCGGGTGCATACACTGCAGCAATCAGACGGATATAATTCAACACTGTTTACATTTCATCACCATACGATAGGATGGAACTTTATTTATCCAGCAGGGAAATCGGTCTGCCAACATGTCATGAAACACGACAAGTTATTTGAAACATTCAACGAAAGTGACGAGTGCAAGGAGTATGGATGTGGAAAGATTCGGGGGGAGAGGGAAGCGTCAGTCTACCCCACGACAGAAAGTGGAGGTGTTGTACAGTTCGATAGCTACAGGAAAAAATATATCTCCTGTGTCGTTCAGTATTGCATCTTTGATGAAGGTACTCCTCGGGTTGATCAATCTGCCATGGAGGGCGTGAGATCTATTGTCTAAGATGCTCCGACGTTTGAGGAACATCATCCCCTCCAAGACCACTTCCCATGAATCAAACTCCTCCGCCAGGACGGAGCCAGCATTCCTAATGAGCTTGTTAATCCTATTAGCGTCCATGGCGTTCGCTCAACACACGGCAGCGAATGTGATGATACAATGATACAATTAATTTCTTGTCATTTGAACCTCATTGAGGTTCAAACGAAATTTGGTTTCTGCAGTCATACACACAAGTAGAAAAAACCAAGACACAACACAATTTACACAAACACCCATCACAGCGAATCTCCTCCTCGCTGTGATGGAAGGCAAAGTCTTATCTCTCCCCTGCACTCCCCATTCTCCTCCCGATGTCAGAGTCAAAGCCCCCGGTGGGCGATGGTAAGTCCCACGGCCATTAATCCCGCGCCGGGCGATGCAAGGCGGGGCTCCGGGTCTTGATGTTGGAGCCCCCGGCGGGCGCTCGCAAGTCCCGCGGCCATTTAAAGCCGCGCCGGGCGATGCAAGGTCATCCTCAACCGCGCAACGCGGGCGGGAGAAGTCGCCGTTGCGGAAGCCCCGAAAATATGGCACTGGATCAACAAAGGCGTTGACCACACCTCTGTACTCAGCTTCCTTCCACTCACTGATGCAGCCCACAATTGCAGAGTCACCCGAAAATATCTGCAGGTGGCAGGAGTCCGAATTGTTTTCATTGCCTCTTCTACACGCTGTACAAATGACCAGTTAATATCAAACGCTCGTTGTATACATCGATTTGACGACAACTTTCAATTCTGCTCGCAAACACGCTATTGTCTACTGATGTAACTAGTAAATATTTCTATTGGATCATTATGTTATGTTCATGTTCCTACTCGGCTTCCACCTGTGTTTATTGGTGTAATTCATAAATATTTCCATTGGTCCATCCCGATTTATTTAATGTTGTCATTGCATTGTATTCCATTGTGCATGAAATCAATAATGCAGGAAATATTTTACCAAAATTCCACCTCCGCTTATGCAAATAGCTTTGGAAATAATGCACCAGTTGCAAAATAGTAAATCATCTCGTTCTCTGCCACATTTTCTGCTCTGTTTCGCGTAGGTATTCGATGTGATACCGCCTGATATACGATTTCGACTGTATTCAATCCTGCGTGCAATACTGCAGAAAGGCATACCAATATATCAGCAGATTTCCTAAAATTAATCTCACGGCTTCAAATTGCATCCAATGTTGTAAAGAATAGTGAATGTTTTTCCATATTATCTCACCTTCACTTTCTGTCTTGCAGTCTGGCCCTGAAATCAAAGATCATATGTTCTACTATGTTAAACTCTAATATGACTCCACAGTCATATTAATGTGCCTGTCCGCGTAGCAGCCGCGGTTTTTCTTATACAAATGCCGGTTAAATATGGCCACACGGCCGAGATTTAATCGAAACTAGACCAAGGGGAACCCGTTGGCTTCCGTCCCCTCAACGCGCGGTAGCGGGGGGGTGGGGGGGTGGGGGGGCGGGGGAGGGGGCTGCAGTATCACGCACACACTAACCACCCCCCACACACACAGGGGGGAGGGTGGGAGGGGGGGAGTGGAGGGAGGTGGAGGGGAGAGGGGATGGAGCAGAGGGGACAGTAGAGGGGGAGGGAGGGAGAGGGAAGGAGAGAGGGGGAGGGAGAGGAGGGGGAAGGGTGGAGCGTGTGGGGAGAGGGGGGAATGGAGGTGGAGGGGAAGGGGAGGGGGAGGGTGATAAATGTATGAGTGGTTCAGATACGGTAGGCAATCAGATCGCCCTTCCGGCGGTGGAAATGTCAAATACTCGATGCCATAGTTTTAAGGTGAGAGTTAGAAAATTAAAAGGTTTGTGCATAGAGTGCGGTGAGTGCGTGGATCGCTCTGCCAGGGGTGGAGGTGAATACGACATCTCAGAGGTGTTCAGAAAGGCCCTTCGCTGAACATTTCAAAGAAAGACGCGCGATACGAGTGTTTAACGGATACGAATAACTATGAGGGAGCAATGCATAATTAAATCGGTAAGAATGTCCGGGGTGGGAGATTGCAACCTTCACGTGGTCCGCCCTGTTTCGACCAATGCAATCAACCCGGTGTGTACAATCAAATAAGATCAAATAGAACAAGTCTTCCTACAACTTTAGGCTGTGCACGCCACACGCACGAAGAAGAAGTAAGAAGGGCCAACTTAAGGGCCTGTCCCACGAGCATGCGACTGCATGCGGCAAGCGCGACCAAACCAGAAGCGGGGGCCGCGCCGAGGTCGAGTGAGTGACGTACGGCGTCGAGGCGGCTGCGGGCTGGCAGGCCGTGGCCGCGCGGAATTTTTGAACACGGTCAGTTTTTTTATGAACCCCGAGCGATGTCGGGACCAGCTCCGCACAACTCCATACGGCTCCGGCGATCGAAGTGGGACCGGCCCCGCGAACCGTACGGCTCAAGCGACCACGTTAGGTCGCGCTTGCCGCATGGAGTCGCATGCTCGTGGGACAGGCCCTTTAGGTCGCGCTTGCCGCATGGAGTCGCATGCTCGTGGGACAGGCCATTTACTCTCCAGCTAAATTCTTGGATGAAATTTTTGCTACAAACGTAGGAAGTAAAGTGGAATTTTCAAATAGGCATTGAAACGAAATTCGCATCCTCGTCCATAGATATTAGACACATGATGTGCGATGCTATACATCATAACTTCATTTGCGGAAACGAGAGAACTGTGCGTTGTTTTATTGACATAAAGAAATTGTTTTGGGCTTTGGACACGTGGAGGGATCTGCTTTCCAAAGCTACACTTTACTCTGTTGAGCCCACATTTCTCATTTAATCTTTGCAGCGCATTGTTCAATATTTACACAAACTGCTTTATTATTCATGTCATCACCAACGACATAATCGAGTGTAGAAATATAGCTATGCATTGAACTGCTCACCTTCAATGCGCAGCTTTTCCTTCAGAATACTAATTTCTGGAAATGCACATCAGTACAGAATTATGGATTTTTGGACAAAAGTATGCCTAATGTTATTCGGACATTTAACTGAGAACACTATCATTAATACTATTTTTTCGCGATGTTGTTTTCACATAGAGAGTGGTGAATCTCTGGAATTCTCTGCCACAGAAGGTAGTTGAGGCCAGTTCATTACCTATATTTAAGAGGGAGTTAGATGTGGCCCTTGTGGCTAAAGGGATCGGGGGTATGGAGAGAAGGCAGGTACGGGATACTGAGTTGGATGATCAGCCATGATCATTTTGAATGGCGGTGCAGGCTCGAAGGGCTGAATGGCCTACTCATGCACCTAATTTATATGTTTCTATGTTTGTAGCTATTGTTTTTATTTCGATATTCTGTAAGAGGCTTAAGAATAAGGGCTAAGCCATTTTGGACTGAGATGGGGATAAACCTTTTCACCCGGCGAGTTGTGAATCTGTGGAATTTTCTGCCACATAAGGCAGTGTAGACCAATTCACTGGATATATTAAGAGTTGGACATAACTCTAGGGCTAACTGCATCAAGGGATATCGGGAGAAAGCGGGAATGGGGGACTGATTTTGGATGATCGTATTGAATAGTGGTGCTGTTCTACTCCTACACCTATTTTCTATGTTTCTCGGTTTATATTCATATTCGTGTTTGCTAAGTAGCGGTTGAGTAGTGTACAATTAATACAAATTAGAACATGTGATTGATGTTATGAATTATAACTTCTGCTTAGTTATAGGATTTTCTCTGCGGTCTGCCTAACACGTGGGCTTGAAAAGTTGATCATAACATCAAGACGGCGTTTCCTCCGATAATCACAGATATTTACACGAATGAAGACCGTTCAATATTGTCGTCAATCACTGAACTAGAAATCCCCTTATACAATCATTTTAGTTGTTTTATTATGGTACATATTTATACTCAAATACTGCAGTCTGGGATCTCATCTACGTTACTGAATAAGCATGAAATGTATAACTAACGATTCTCTGCTGTCTTTTCGGAAATATATATGGCGCTCTTATTTAGTCTGTTCCGCGTGTCGCTTTGATTAGAAATATGTACATATTTATTCATTTCCTCCCACACTCCAAAGACGGCAAAATAATACACACAAGGCAATGAACAAAGATCGGAGATGTTTGGAAGTCAATTCATTCTACGGAATGTCCCTCCAATTAGCAAAGCAATATCAACCTGTTAAAGGTAGAGGGATACTTTGCTGAATCGTATCAATTATACGATCTTGATCAGCCTCTGACACCCCCGGTCAAATCTTTGAAAAAATAATCTATAATCCATTTATGATGGCCGATTATAATAAAAGAACCATGCTAAAATATTTTAAGGAAACCTTTTTCTGTCACAAAGTTGCCTCGAAACGACTTCCTATGTCATCCCTCGCTATTGCATTCAAAAACACTTTATGCGTGTGAATACGGACTTGAAGGAAAAATAAATCTATCGAACTGCTTTCAGTGTAGACCCTGACTATTGAACATGATAGAACCGCGCAGGCTTTTTATTTCGAATTGTTTTCGCCACAACTGTAAATTGACCGTTCTACGACACTTCCAGTTTGAAATGCACAGCCTGCTAATAGACATTTTCTCGCCCACCAATATCAAGATTGTTGATGACTGGCCAGAAGAATATTTCTCAGCAGGCAGGCTGCTGCAACAATGACGACGATAGGAGACCAATTCCGGCAAATCAACAGGTATTTAATTTGCAGTCGGAGATATTAAATAGTCATTTCCTTACCAGTGTCTTTAATGAGAAGTTGTCTCACTGTAATATAAATGTAAATATTTATATATTTCCTCCCACACTCCAAAGCCGTACAGGTTTGTAGGCTAATTGGCTTAAGTAAAATTGTAAATTGTCCCTAGTATGTGTAGGATAGTATTAGTGTACGAGGATTGCTGGTTGGTGTGCACTCGCTGGGCCGAACGGCCTGTTTCCGCGCTGTATCTCTAAACAAAACTAAACAATACTCACATTTTAGGGTATTCCTTATCTGGTAGATGTTGTCAGATTATTTGTCAGAGGTGGATATAATTATGACTTGTATAAGACATTTGGACAGATATTGGATGAAGGGTTTAGATGGCCATGGGCCAAATGCAGGCAAAGGGGACATGCCCTATTGGGTCAACATGGACAACGTGTGTCGAAGCGCCTGTTTCCATGCTTAATAGTTCTGTCTTTATCATACAGATGTCAGAGGTTCTGGGGAGAAGGCAGGAGAATGAGGTTACGAGGGAGAGGTAGATCAACCATGATTGAATGGCGGAATAGACCTGATGGGCCGATTCTTTATGACATTTATGACCTTCATATCAATTTCGAGGGTGAGAATCTATCATGTACAACGTGTACTCTTGATTGTTATTGCTCTGCTTGCTAAACAGAAAATCCTGCACTGGAATGGAAAGGCAGGGACGCCTCTGGAGACCAGCTTCTTGCATGTCTTTAGATTAATACCAATTACTGCATATCGCATTCAATTCTGTCAGCCAACTGCAGCCACCTCCCACTTTTGGTCCAGTCACAGGTGTCGAGTGCGCGTCAGGATTGAATGCCCTGGACAGTAATATACTCTACAACGAAGTGTTGACCAGTCCTCAGGAACGCCTTGGTGTCCTTTCCAAAGTTGGCACCGTTAAATATCTTCCTTAAGGTTTTAAATGTCGGTCATTGTCAGAGATACTTAAACGTTTTTAAAATTAGTTTTATATATTAAGACATTGGAAAACACGGAAAGTTACAGTTACTTCCAAACAACTTAACCCACTCGTAGTTGAATAATATCTGGAGATTTTCTAAAATAAATAAAATAACAAACCATTTGTTCAAAATTGTTTCTCCAGCTACTGACTGTGCACGATCCTGCTTACTTGACCGTAAGCGAGTAACATGTCATAATAAATTGATAAGACGCCATTGGGTTCCAAAGATATCAGATGTAGGTATTCCACGTGAATTACACACATTGTGTCAAATATCACTTACTGCAAGCAAGGCTCAGTATTTTGCATTCTGAAATGAGGATCGGAAAATATATTTCAATTTTGAAAGCAATTGAATTGAATGAATTGAATAAATTGTATTTGCCTAGTGTGTATACATACAATGAATTTGCCTTGGTGCTTTGCTCGCAAGTAACAAAACGATATACAGTAGAATTTTAATTAAAAATAAAACATTATAACTTAAACATGTGAAGAATGAAATAAAATACCAGAGCCCAAGGAGGCGACAGATTTTTGGCCTTTGAGTAGAGCTACTGCACGTGGAGCTAAACTGTTTTTGTGTCTGGCTGTGGCGGCTTTGACAGGCCGGAGTCGCCTATCAGGGGGAAGGGCTTCAAAGAGTTTGTGGCCTGGGTGAGAGGGATCAGAGATAATCTGGCATGAACACTTCCTGGTCCTTGCGGTGTACGGTTGGTCGATGGGGGAAGGTTGCAGCTAACAATCTTCTCGGCTGATCTAATGATGCGCTGCAGACTCCGGATGTCATGCTTAGTGGCCGAGCCAAACCAGATCATGATTGAGAAGGTGAGAACATACGCCATCATGGCAGTTTAAAACGGAACCACCATTGCCTGCGAGAAATCGTGTTTCCTCAGCTGCCGCAGGAAGGACATCCTCTGTTGGGCCTTTTTTTAAATTGTGGAATCGATGCTGCCCCCCGTTTAAGGTCCATGGAGATGATGGTGCCAAGAAACTTAAATGACTCTACAGACGTGAATGTGGTGTTGTTGATGGTGAATGGGGAGAGGGGAGGGGGAGCTCTCCTGAAGTCTACAATCAATTCCACTGTAGACTTCAGAGCATTGCATTCCAGATTGCTGCGATGGCACCATGACGCCAGCTGTGTCACTTCCTGTCTGGAGGCAGATTCCCCCACCTCCTGGATCAGTCGAATCATAGTTGTGTCGTCCGCCAACTTGAGAAGCTTGACAGAGGAGTCGGTGGATGTGCAGGCGCTTGTGCAGAACGAATAAAGGAGAATCCCTTCCCGCAGCCGTGCGGTGCTCCTATGTTGGGGGTCTGCTGATCCGAGATGAGATTTCCCAGCCTCACAGCTCTTCTCAGCTAGACTTGCCTGTAGAGGTCTGCATCCCCACTCGTGCAGGTCTCATCTATAGGCTGGCCGAGCTGTCCGAGTTCTGCTGTAAACCAGGGCTTGTCAATGTTGAACGTGATTCGGGTCCTACTGGGAATGCAACTGGCCTCACAAAAGCTGACATATGATGTCACCGTGTTTGCATATTCATCGAGGCTTGTGGTTGCATCCAGTCAGTGCAGTCAAAGCAGGACTATGGATTTTCAAAGTCCTCGCTTGTCCACGATTTCTTTGTTCTGACCACAGCCGTAGCAGCTTTTCGTTTCTGCCTTTAGTTTGGAATAAGATGAACTAACGCATGATCTAAAGCATGATCACCATGGGACCTCAATAACATTAAAAAGGCAGCTTTCACCTCACAATGACGTCAAGGGGGGTTGGGAAGGCACATGGGTTACGGAGGCAGGGGGGAGGGAGCGACTGAGGGTAGGGAGTGACTGAGGGTAAGGGAAAAGAGAGGGAGGGAGAGATGAGGGAGAGAGTGGAGGAGGGGAGGAGGAGAGGGGAGAAACGAGGGAGGGTGAAGAGGAGGGGCGGGAGTGTGGGGGGATGAGAGGAAATAGACTATAGACAATAGACAATAGACAAATGGTGCAGGAGTAGGCCATTTGGCCCTTCGAGCCAGCACTGCCATTCAATGTGATAATGGCTGAACAACCCCAATCAGTACCCCGTTCCTGCCTTCTCCCCATATCCACTGACTTCGCTATTTTTAAGAGACCAATCTAGCTCTCTCTTGAAAGCATCCAGAGAACCTACCTCCACCGCCCTCTGAAGCAGAGAATTCTACAGACTCACCACTCTCTGTGAGAAAAAGTGTTTCCTCGTCTCCGTTCTAAATGGCTTACACATACTTAAACTGTGGCCCCTGGTTCTGGACTTCCCCAACTTCTGGAACATGTTTCCTACCTCTAGTGTGTCCAAGCCCTTATCAATCTAATATGTTTCAATGAGATGCCCTCTCACCCTTCTCAATTCCAGGGTGTACAAGCCCAACTGCTCCATTCTCTCAGCATATGACAGTCCCGCCATCCCGGGAAATGAGCCGCGCCTGCGCAGTTGGGGGCTATGGGTGAGTGGTGGAATATTGCGTTGGGGGAGCAGGTTACGTTGGGGGAACAGGTGAGTGGTGGAATATTGCGTTTGGGGGACGGGGCCCAACGGGTCCCAGTTGGTCTAGCTTTTTTATTGAAGCCGGCGATCAATTAATAAGTTGCAAGATGGCTTAACTGTGACATTTAGTACACCGTAGATAGTGATAGTGATTATCACATAGACATACTTCCATAAATAAAAAGACAAAGTACCTGTTCATGCACAACTCGAGTGAATTTGAGCAAATATTATTCCTGTATTTATTTGCCGTTATTCCGCTAAATTGCCCAAATTCATACCTTTGTATTTCTCTGCCAAATCTCTCTCTGCAAAATTTAAGAAATATGTTGGTTGAATGAACTACGACGGAATATTTTTCCCGTGGTTTGTGAATTAGGGGGGCGCCATTGTGCACTCAATACTGAACATTATAGAAACATAGAAACACAGAAAATAGGTGCAGGAGTACGCCATTCGGCCCTTCGAGCCTGCACCGCCATTCGATATGATCATGGCTGATCATCCAACTCAGTATCCCATACCTGCCTTCTCTCCTTACCCCCTGATGCCTTTAGCCACAAGGGCCACATCTAACTCCCTCTTAAATATAGCCAAATAACTGGCCTCAACTACCTTCTATGGCAGAGAATTCCACAGATTCACCACTCTGTGTAAAAAAATGATTTTCTCATCTCGGTCCTAAAATACTTCCCTCTTATCCTTATATGAGAAGTAAAGAAACACATTTCCCAATATTGATCTTGTTAAAAAAATTGTGTGATGCAGCTTGTAAAATGGAAGTTGTTCTCTTCACTGTCTGTTCGTCACGAAGGCGTTAGTTAATGGTCATCCCTTTACAAAACCGCCCACTCAACCGACTGCCTTCCATCCCATGCACGCAAGCACACACAAGTAACAACGTGCTGCCGCTAATCGGCCGGTCAGGCAGATCAAGGGGGAGTCTGGACTGACGACCTTTCGGGACGGGACGCCTCTTCCGGCATATTGTATAAGGGGAGAGAATGTTGAGAAATTCAGATAGGAATGTTTCAAAGCCTGGTAAATGTTAGCTGGATACAGTGATACAGTATATGCGTCAGAGGTCCTCAAACAGCCATTCGTCCATTGTATTCGTTGCTGTCTTTGTGACCTTACATCGGCGAGAGCAAGCGTAAATTAGGACCGTTTCATCGAACACTTGCTCTCCGTTCGGCAAGTCCTGCTGGACCTCTCCTTCCATAACGCGATTTTAACGCCCCTTCCCATCCCTACACTGATCTTTCTGTCCTTAGGTTTTTTTCCATTGCCATAGTAAGGCTGCACATAAACTGAAAGACCGGCTGGCGCTATCGTAGCTAATATCCCAACGGTGTGCACGTTGGAATCATAGAGTCAGAGAGTGTTACAGTGTGGAAACAGGACCTTCGGCCCATCTTGCTCACACCGGCCTACATGTCCCAGCTAGGCTAGTGCCACCTGCCCACGTTTGGTCCATATCCATCCAAACCTGCCCTATCCATGTACCTGTCTAACTGTTTCTGAAATGTTGGAAGTGTCCCTGACTCAACAACATACTCTGGCAGCTTGTTCCATACACCCACCATCTTTTGTGTGAAAAAGTTACTCCTCAGATTCCTATTAAATCGTTTCCCCTTCATCTTAAATCTATGCCCTCCGGTCCTCGATTCACTTCCTCTGGCCAAGGCACTCTGTGCATTTACCCGATCTATTCCTCTCATGGTTCCATTATTTTACAATCAATCCACCATGCACATCGCGAATTTACCTTCGATTCCGCTTTGTTCTTCCGATGCTATAAATAATATTCAAATAAAACAATATTAGACAATAGACAATAGATAATAAGTGCAGGAGTAGGCCATTCGGCCCTCCAAGCCAGCACCGCCATTCAATGTGATTATGGCTGATCATCCCCAATCTGTACCCCGTTCCTGCCTTCTCCCCATATCCCCTGACTCCGCTATTTTTAAGAGCCAAATCTAACCCTCACTTGAACGCATCCAGAAAACCTGCCTCCACCACCCACTGAGGCAGAGAATTCCACAGACTCACCACTCTCTGTGAGAAAAATGTGTCCTCGTCTCCGTTCTAAATGGCTTAGCCCTTATTCTTAAACTGTGGCCCCTGGTTCTGGACTCCCCCAACATCGTGAACATGTTTCCTGCCTCTAGCATGTCCAAACACGTAGCAATCTTATATGTTTCAATGAGATACCCTCTCATCCTTATAAACTCCAGAGTGTACACGCCCAGCTGCTCCATTCTCTCAGCATTTGACAGTCCCGCCATCCCGGGAATTAACCTTGTAAACCCACGCTGCACTCCTTCAATAGCAAGAATATTACATAACTATTTGATGCAGATATTCTTTGACTTCAAATTCAGTGAACAGAAACAAAATAATGTTGCTATAAATGTTGGCAAATCGGGTGAATTCATCTCTGGAGTGAAAATAAGTGAAAGATTGGAAATTTCACATACAGTGTAATTATATAACATTTGAATTTTAACGTTTTAAAGTGCAACGTCCTTAGTGTAAGAAATACTGAAGGAAAATGCCGCAAAGAGACAGCCTCTGTGGAAAGATGTGAAGAGTTAACGTTTTAGACACGTTCGTCTAAATGCACACCGTGCAATCTATTTACAATAAAGCTAATGAAAGTTCATTTTTGCTAAGCAATAGATATTGACTTGTATGTCCGGATAATGCGGGTTATTAGATCGAGTGCGTGAAGATTGTGAGTGAGCAGCTTAGAAAATAAATCGCCAATCCAGTAAATGCATCCGTGATGTTCAACACACAGTTTCGTTCAGTTTAGTTTAGTGATACACGCGGAAACAGGCCCTTCGGCAACGAGCGATCCCCGCACATTAACACAGGCCCTCACGCAAAAGGGACATTATTTATTTTACACTTATACCAAGTATACAAACCCAAGCCAATTAACCTACAGACCTGTAGGGCTTTGGAGTGTGGGAGGAATCCGAAAATCTCGCAGAACACGCACGCGGTCACGGGGAGAAGGTAAAAACTTCGAGCAGACAGAACCCGTTTTCGGGAACGAACCAGGCAACAACTATACCGCTGACTGGAGCACGTGCGATGAATTAGGAATTAAGAGTTAAGGTGATCAGAGCACAAAAGAGAAGTAGAAAACTGCATAGATCAGACACGGTCATATTAAAGGCGAGACAAGCTTATGGGCCGCTGTGGTCTATCCGTGCCACTATTTACGTGTGTTCTTGTATAATGCTGGCAACATACTACATATCATGAGGATCTATTTCACCTGCGAGTACCTGCGACTTTTTCTTCCAGCGCATTCTCTGTTGCAAATAACAATTATATTATGATGAGAAAGAATATCCGAGGGTAGAGAAAGCTATTTAATTTCTGCCTGTAATGGAATACAGGAGAACATCGGTGAAGAGGTAATTTCAGTAACATGCCTCACAAAAGACGGAGCAACAGAGCCGAACGCATTTCAGGAGACTACTGTACAAGTGGCAAAGGCATATTCTCCATTCTGTATAAATCCACAATGGAATTTCTGAAAACAGTGAAAATCTATATTACTAAAAGTCTGATCTTGACCAGTTCCTGTTGTTCTGTATATTGATTTTAGAAAAAAAACGCTGCCACTTATGGCTGTGATTTTGGCCATCTCACTCATAGTCCCCCTCTGGAAATGCGAAAGCTGTGTTGTCTTTTTTTGCAAATGCTAAAGCTGTGTTGCCTAATTAAAGTTGCCTTGCATAATTAAAGATTCCTTGCCTACTTTAAGTTGCCTTGCCTAATTAAAATTGACTTGCATAATTAAAGTTGCCTTGCCTAATTATAGCCGCCTTGCATTCTATATAATTAATAGTCTAATCTTGGCCACTTCATGTTTGCGCATTATATTAATTTTAGGAAAAAACGATACCACGTACGGATTTTTGGTCATCTTTCTCAGAGTCCCCCTCCGCTCATCAGGTGCCGAGGAATTTTGCCATCGACGAAAAATAAAAGAGTTATCAGTGTTTAAAACATGTTGAGATTATTTCTGCTGTCAATCTTAAGAAAGAATCTTAAGAAAGAAATTAGAAAAGCTAAAAGAAGATATGAGGTTGCTTTGGCAAGTAAGGTAAAAGTAAATCCGAAGGGTTTCTACCGCTATATTAATAGCAAAAGGATAACGAGGGATAAAATTGGTCCATTAGAGAGTCAGAGTGGCCAACTATCTGCAGAGCCAAAAGAGATGGGGGAGATATTGAACAGCTTCTTTTCTTCGGTATTCACCAAGGAGAAGGATATTGAATTATGTGAGGTAAGGGAAACAAGTAGAGTAGCTATGGAAACTATGAGGATCAAAGAAGAGGAAGTACTGACACTTTTGAGAAATATAAAAGTGGATAAGTCTCCAGGTCCGGACAGGATATTCCCTAGGACATTGAGGGAAGTTAGTGTAGAAATAGCAGGGGCTATGGCAGAAATATTTCAAATGTCATTAGAAACGGGAATAGTGCCGGAGGATTGGCGTACTGCGCATGTTGTTCCATTGTTTAAAAAGGGGTCTAAGAGTAAACCTAGCAATTATAGACCTATTAGTTTGACGTCAGTGGTGGGCAAATTAATGGAAAGAATACTTAGAGATAATATATATAAGCATCTGGATAAACAGGGTCTGATTAGGAACAGTCAACATGGATTTGTGCCTGGAAGGTCATGTTTAACTAATATTCTTGAATTTTTTGAAGATGTTACTCGGGAAATTGATGAGGGTAAAGCAGTGGATGTTGTGTATATGGACTTCAGTAAGGCCTTTGACAAGGTTCCTCATGGAAGGTTGGTTAAGAAGGTTCAATGGTTGGGTATTAATGGTGGAGTAGCAAGATGGATTCAACAGTGGCTGAATGGGAGATGCCAGAGAGTAATGGTGGATGGTTGTTTGTCAGGTTGGAGGCCAGTGACGAGTGGGGTGCCACAGGGATCTGTGTTGGGTCCACTGTTGTTTGTCATGTACATCAATGATCTGGACGATGGTGTGGTAAATTGGATTAGTAAGTATGCAGATGATACTAAGATAGGTGGGGTTGCGGGTAATGAAGAAGAGTTTCAAAGTCTACAGAGAGATTTATGCCAGTTGGAAGAGTGGGCTGAAAGATGGCAGATGGAGTTTAATGCTGATAAGTGTGAGGTGCTACATCTTGGCAGGACAAATCAAAATAGGACGTACATGGTAAATGGTAGGGAATTGAAGAATGTAGGTGAACAGAGGGATCTGGGAATAACTGTGCACAGTTCCATGAAAGTGGAATCTCATGTAGATAGGGTGGTAAATAAAGCTTTTGGTGTGTTGGCCTTTATAAATCAGAGCATTGAGTACAGAAGTTGGGATGTAATGTTAAAATTGTACAAGGCATTGGTGAGGCCAATTCTGGAGTATGGTGTACAATTTTGGTCGCCTAATTATAGGAAGGATGTCAACAAAATAGAGAGAGTACAGAGGAGATTTACTAGAATGTTGCCTGGGTTTCAGCAACTAAGTTACAGAGAAATGTTGAACAAGTTAGGGCTTTATTCTTTGGAGCGCAGAATGTTAAGGGGGGACTTGATAGAGGTTTTTAAAATGATGAGAGGGATAGACAGAGTTGACGTGGAAAAGCTTTTCCCACTGAGAGTAGGGAAGATTCAAACAAGGGGACATGACTTGAGAATTAAGGGACTGAAGTTTAGGGGTAACATGAGGGGGAACTTCTTTACTCAGAGAGTGGTAGCTGTGTGGAATGAGCTTCCAGTGAAGGTGGTGGAGGCAGGTTCGTTTTTATCATTTAAAAATAAATTGGATAGTTATATGGATGGGAAAGGAATGGAGGGTTATGGTCTGAGCGCAGGTATATGGGACTAGGGGAGATTATATGTTCGGCACGGACTAGAGGGGTCGAGATGGCCTGTTTCCGTGCTGTAATTGTTATATTAATCACTCCATGAAGGCCACACCCCTTCTAGTGGGAGGGGGAGGGACTATAAAACCCAGAAGTGTGGGCGTGGCTCAGTCTTTGCAAGATGGAGGAGGGAGATGTCATGTCTCGCTGTCTTTAGCGGCCTTGCACCCTGATTCAAATGGTATGAAACTGCACGTGAATTTTGTGGTCTTGCACCCTGCTTGAAATGGAATTTCAAGGAATAGCCGTGAGTCAACTGCCAGCCCACCAGCCGTGAGTGAGTGAGGTGCCAGCACAACAGGCTTGAATGACTGAGTCGCCAGCCCAATGATCCATTCGACCCACAATATCCATACTAGCCCTCTGTAAACCATTCCCTTCAGCCCATAACACCCATACTAGCACTCCAGAAAGCCCCCCCCCCACTGGCCACCAATATCTTCCGGTTTTATTTCGCGTAATTTTAGTCCAATATCTCCCGCGATTTTCTAATACACATCTTTGCCATTCGCCCTACTTAGTAATCTTACATGTTCGTGTTGTGCACAAGTTACTTCTATTTCAAACTCACCCCTGTCACTCAGCGTTTGCCGTAAAGTGTTCACTTCTGAAAGCATACACCGTCGTTTTCAGCTTTTAGTTTGAGAAAATAAACACGATCACCGAGTCATGGAATCATGGAGTATGGGAACAGGGGTTTCGGTCCAACTACGTGAGATTCTCCACCTTTTACTAATGGAATCCCTACATGCCTGAGCTCTAGGTGGCTGGTTCCCAATCTTGTAAACGAGCCCCTTCGTTTGGGATATTTCAGCTCGTGACAACATCACATCACAACATCGGCGCTACATATATCCTCAGGAGAGCCCGGCCCTCCCAGGGCAGAGCTCTTTCGGGGGACGAGTAAGGAAGCATCTTAATCGGATGCATCACAGTGGATTGTGCGCGTAACCCAGACCATCACGCAAACAAAACTCTCTTCCAGTGACCCCATCTACACTGCGTGCTGTCTCATCAGCAAGGCCACTGGCATGATCAATGACCAGTCCCACCCCGTTCATTACCTCTTCCCCCAACCCCATCGGGGAAATCCACACGCATTTGAGGTGTGGGAGGAAAGCGGATAATCTGGCGGAAACCCCACGCGCTCACCGAGAGGACGTGCAAACTCCACACAGGCAGCACACGAGGTCAGGAACGAATACGGGTCCCTGGCGCTGCGATGAAACGGTTGGTTTCAATCGGTTTGAGTTTGAAAAAGGAGTGTTGAACCAGAATTACACCTATTGGGTTCCGATCTAAATAATGAGCTGAAATGAACTTCTTGACTGGAATATTACGAAATTGGGATGACGATTCTTCGTTGTGAGTGGTAGAATCCACAATATACTTTATATTTTTTCAAAGCAGGAACGTGGGCACTTTAATATATCATTAATTTTTTCCTACTATCAGCATAATTAATTCGGGTACATATTCGAAAAGTATTATTGGACCGGGAAATAGATTATGTGGGCTAACTAGCTCAGTGTTTCAAATGTTCTCTGTTTTTCAACGTCGCGTGTTGAATCCCCTCCCCAGCATTACAACTCCCGCCTCTTTCGCGGGATTATTTGGTCAAATAAATAATTAAATCCGAATCGCATTTGTAGTGATCCCGCGTAGTCATCCCACATATTATAAGATGAAATATTTTTTTTAGATCACAATCAATTACCTCCAGTTTTTTGTTTCAATTTTTCGTCTGCGAGAAATAGCAGAATGGAAATGAGATACTCAGTGCGAGTAAGTTAACTTCACCTCAAATAGTCGAAACGTGCCTCAATGGATGTGCACTTCGTTTCTGAAGTCAATGTGCAATTAGTTTCTCAACACACTTGCTCACGGTGTTGCGGAGATCCCTGCTTGTGTTTCTGGAAATATTTAGGGAAGGAATATAAATGTACAAAGAGCTCGCTTGGTGAGATGGGTTCCAGTGTCACTTATTTCTCAAATATATTTCCGCTAGCGATCGAGTCGCGTTTGATAGAACTGTAAGCTATTTAAAATTAAAGAAACTTACAAAATTCTTAAGGGGTTGGACAGGCTAGATGCAGGAAGATTGTTCCCGATGTTGGGGAAGTTCAGAACAAGTGGTCACAGTTTAAGGATAAGGGGGAAATCTTTTAGGACCGAGATGAGAAAGACATTTTTCACGCAGAGAGTGGTGAATCTGTGGAATTCTCTGCCACAGAATGTAGTTGAGGCCAGGTCATTGGCTATATTTAAGAGAGAGTTAGATGTAACCCTTGTGGCTAAAGGGATCAGGGGGTATGGAGAGAAGGCAAGTAAAGGATACTGAGTTGGATGATCAGCCATGATCAAATTGAATGGCGGTGCAGGCTCGAAGGGCCGAATGGCCTACTCCTGCACCTATTTTCTTTGTTTCGATTTTTAAATCTCACCTGAAGTTGTAACATGCAATCTTTACGCTGGCCAGCCACTGATCGGGCGAGCAATGGAATCAAACCACTACCTCCTGCCACTAATGTAGTCTATTATTAAAAGGTATTAACATTCCTCTCCGAACAATGCGGTAGTAAACAGAATAACTAAATCATTCTTCGCTTTCTCCATTCAATATTATCAAAGGCAGATTACCTGACCATTGTGGCTTCGCTATTTTTGGGGGAGCTTTCCGCAATTTGTCCTCAGGTCTTCTCGTGTTCAATATAACTAGACTTCAATAATAATAGTATCAATAATACACTTCGTTGTGAAGAAACCCGTGAGTTTCTGGGGTCGACATTCGTTTGAATGTAAGTTTTACACTTTTATTTCCAAAAACCACAGGAGTGAAACGGGCAGGAAATTGAAACCTAAGTATGAAAAGCCAAGATGAAGGATAACGAGAGATTATTGCCTTTAAGTCTACACAGGAACGCATAAAAAAACAACAAAATAAGGATCCTACCTAACATTTTCCGCTCTCTCTTTTCCTCTGAAAAAATAGCATTTGCATTGTACAATATAGAATATTATTTCGGTGAGGCATAATCAGAAAGTCACGGAATGTAAAATTACAAACCAGGCCGGTGGCTAAAACCCTTGGTCAAGCGGTTTAGTTTAATTTAATTTAGTTTAGATTAACTGTACTTTACTTCAGTTTACGTTGCTATACGTTAGTTTGGAGATATAGCGTGGAAACATGCCCTTCGGCCCATCCAGTCCGCGTCGACCATCAATCAGCATGTACACTAGTACTATCATACACATTAGGGACAATTTACATAAGCCAAATAACTTACATGCCAAACAGGCGGTATTTGGAATGTGGGAGGAAACCTGATTACACAAAGAAAACCCACGCGATCACAGAGGGAGCATGCAAATTCCGTACAGAGAGCACCAGTATTAAGGATAGAACCCGCTGTAAGGTTGCAACTCTACCGCAGCGCTAATGCCCCTGTCACACTTAGGAAACCTGAACGGGAACCTCTGGATACGTTGTGCCCCACCCAAGGTTTCCGTGCGTTTCCCGGAGGTTGCAGGTGATTGCCGGAGCTTGCAGGTAGTGGAAGCAGGTAGGGAGACTGACAAAACCGCCGGGAACCTCCGGGAACCTCCGGGAACCGCACGGAAACGTTGGGTGGGGCGCAAAGTCTCCAGAGGTTTCCGTTCAGGTTTCCTAAGTGGGACAGGGGCATAAAGCGTCAAGCCAGTGTTTCATTCCCGTCCTTAATTTCCTAATATGCTTCCTTGCTTGCACTTGCCAGATTCTATTTCCAAACCGAATATTGAGTTTCGTTGGATGCAACCGTCTATAGATCAATAGTCAATATAGTTTGTTATGCTGTTTAAAACAGCTTATTCCTTAATTACCTCGGAGTTCTGCGAGCGTTTCAACTAATAAATCAAAGCGAGAAAGTGAATGGTCAGAGACCCATGATCATAATTGTGAGTTGTGTACTTTCTTTCTGAAACAACTTATCTGGCAATTTTTGCAATTAGTTATTACAGTCCCAACTTTATTCCAATGGTTCGCTACGTAATTTAAGTGGCTCCTGCAAAACACGGCCTAGCAAACAATCCGGTTTTATCGATGCATGGGAATGTGTATGTGAATAAAAACGCGATACAATGCAATTAGTGAAATCTATCGTCGATGCTTTCCATTCTTTGCAGATTTTCCTAGAAATAAACATGCAACATAAACATTGTGGTTGGCTGTGATACGTCCTCAACGATCGGATATTCACTGATTCGTATACAATTTTTGTGATTGGTAAGTTCTGAGCACGTCAGTATTCAAAGGGTGAAAGCATATATGTGTGTTTTATATTTGCTCTAAGGCCATGACACTATAATTCATTGAAATCAAAATATTTTTAGATCAATGTAATAATAATAATAATAAATTTTATTTGTGGGCGCCTTTCAAAAGTCTCAAGGACACCTTACAGAATTTAACAAGAGTAAAAAACATATAATCGGAGTAAAATAAATAATAAAGCCATCACCAGTACACAAATTAAAGACAGAATTCGATCCTTGATAAGACAAAAAAAAATCAAAAACACAATGTGAAGAGAGAGCAGCGGCAGCTAAACCGCACCAGCGTACACTCTCCCTTCCGACAGCCATCTTGGACACAAACTAAAATAATCACTTACACACAAAAAGCATCCCCCCACAATGGTTACCACTGTGGGGGAAGGCACAATGTCCAGTCCCAATCCCCAGTTCTCCCAAAGTCAGGCCTATTGAGGCCTCCGCTATTGCCTCTACGGAGGCCCGATGTTCCTGGCCGTTCTGGCCGGGTGCTGTTGCCCCGGCGTCGGGAGAGTCCTCTCAGCGGCAGGGCCAACTGGAACGGCCGCTTCCTTACCGGAGACCGCGGCTTCCGAAGCCGAAAAAGGCCGCGCCGGTTTGGAGCTCCCAGGCTCCCGATGTTGAAGTCGGCGCCTCCCGCTCCGCTCCGCAGCCCCGCAGCCCGGAGGTGTTGAACTCGGCGGTCACAGCTCACCGGAGCTCCAGCGCGGCGACCCAGGCAAGGCATCGCCCGCTCCGCTCCGCGGTAGCGCTCCAGCGCTGTGCCGCCACCGAAGCCGAGGTGCTGGGCGGTCCCCGCCAGGAAACGGCGCTCCACGCCCGCTGGTATTCCACGAGGCCGGGCAGACGGGGCAGCCCTGAGAAAAAGCTGCCTCACCGACCAGGTAGGGATCTAGAAATATAGTTACCCCCTTCCTCCCACATTAAAATGTCTATTTATCCCACAAACTAAACACAGGACTCACTAGAACTACAAAAAAAAGTGAATTAAACGGACGGCTGCTGGTTAGCAGCGGTTCCCCAAGATGGCTCCTCCTGCTCGATGTACTGGTCATCATAAGGTAGAATTTATTATTTTACCTTCATATCTATTCAATTAATATCAAAGATCATTTCACTAATGAATTGAAAAATAAATCTTATGGAAATTGAGATAAATTCCGTGGTCAATATGTGCTGATCTACTATTAACGATCAAACCCCTGATTTGTGCACGACTAATATTTCTTACATAGCTGTGAAGAGATCAAAACATTCTTCAAACAGAGCTTAATAATTACCCAATGCGCGTCACCAGAGTCAAGACCTGACAAGCTCAACACATACTGCGGTAAGAAATTATTTTACTGTTTGAAATATCCAGCAAAGGACGTGCATAGGTTGAATGCATGAAACATTGATAGTAATCAATTTGAGACCTTACCAAATGTTACACGAAGACCCTCCAAGTCTGTAGTGGAACAGAACAGATATTTGTGCTTATTTTATTTTCGAAAAGATGACTAAAATTTTTTGTGACCTCCTAAAATAGTAGGTTGCATAAAAGAGGAAATAACACCCAGATCAGTATTCCAATATTTATAGCGAGAAGGGGGTAGAAATATAAATTAACACGTATTATTAAAATCTGATCATTAAATATAGCCAGAATATGAGTGTTTGTTCACAATTAAAACAATCGGAAAATTTGAGTATGAATCATGCGGTTTTGCGATTACAATTTGCAGTAATTCAAGCCACTTATCCGAATGGACGTGCATGACTGGGATAGGCTTTCAATGCTGGTTCTGGCGCACCTGCTGCGCTACAGCAAATGCAGCAAATATGCATCACAAATATACGATCCCAGCTATGGGTCCTGTCTGTACGGAGTCTGTACGTTCACCTGCGTGGGTTTTCTCGGAGATCTCAGGTTTCCTACCATACTCCAAACACGTACAGGTATGTACCTTGTGTTTAAGAAGGAACTGCAGATGCTGGAAAATCGAAGATACACAAAAAAGCTGGAGAAACTCAGCGGGTGCAGCAGCATCTATGGAGCGAAGGAAATAGGCAACGTTTCGGGCCGAAACCCTTCTTCAGACTGAAATCCTTCTTCAGACTGAAGAAGGGTTTCGGCCCGAAACGTTGCCTATTTCCTTCGCTCCATAGATGCTGCTGCACCCGCTGAGTTTCTCCAGCTTTTTTGTGTACCTTCAGGTATGTACCTTAATTGGTTTAGTAAATGTAAAAATTGTCCCTAGTGTGTGTAGGATAGTGTAATACGTGGGGATCGATGGTCGGTGCGGTCCCAGTGGGCCGAAGGTCCTGTTTCCGCGCTGTATCTCTAAACTAAAAAAAAACGAAACTAAAAATCAGCAAAAATGGATGGAGAACAGCTAAGAATGGAGTTAGAGTAATAATCAAGGTGAAGCAAGAAGCAAAAAATGGGAATAAATCATTGGACAAAAGAAAAATGAAAATGAATGAGAAAATACTCAATGTCATACCAATGTCGTGAACATGTGTTACCAATTTGAAACGTCTGATGCACCGCCAGAATGACAGACTGCCAAGGTATCTATAACGTATGTGTACGAAGCAAGATCACCTTGCTCCAGGAATCATTAATTACGTTTCTTTACTCACCGGCGTTGCTATCCAGCAGTGGCCCTTTGGTACAGAAAGTTATCAATATCAGAACATAGTGACATTGACGTCAAAATGCGCTGTTGTTTGAAATATAGAGAGCGAGAGTGAGTGAGAGAGAGAGAGAGCGAGAGAGAGAGATAGAGAGATAGAGAGAGAAAGAGAGCGAGAGCGCGAGAGAGAGAGCGAGCGAAAGAGAGAGAGAGAGAGGGAGAGGGGGAGAGAGAGAGCGAGAGAGAGAGAGAGAGCGAGCGAGCGAGAGAGAGAGAGAGAGAGAGAGAGGGAGAGAGGGAGAGAGAGAGAGAGAGAGAGAGAGAGAGAGAGAGAGAGGAGAGAGAGCTCTCATCTCTCTTCTCTCTCTCTCTATCTCTCTCTCTCTCTCGCTCTCTCTCTCTCTCTCTCTCTACTCTCTCTCTCTCTCTCTCTCTGTGTTTGTCTCTTTCTCTCTCCTCTTTCCTTTCTCCCCTCTCTTGTGTTCGATTCTCTCTCTTTTCTCCTACTCTCCCGTCCCTCTTCCGCTCTCTCGCTCTCCCCCCCTCTCTCTCCCTCCCCCTCTCTCGTGCGTCCCGTGCTCCTGCGTCCCCCCTCCCTCCCTCGCCTCGCTCGCGCTCGCGCGCGCGGTCTTCGCGCTCTCGCGCTCGCCTCGCGCGCGCGCGTCGCCTCTCGCGCGCTCTCTCTCGCCGCTCTCTCCCTCTCTCTCTTTCTTCTCTCGCTCTCTCTCTCCGCTCGCTCACTCTCTCTTCCGCTCCTCTCTGCGTCTTCGCCTCTCTCTCGAGCAGCGCGTGCCTCGCTTTTATTGTCACGTGTCTCATATAGGACAATGACATTCTTGCTTTGCTTCAGCACAACAGAAAATAGCAGGCATGAATAATACAGAACAGATCATTGTGTCCATATACCATTATATAAATATATACACACATTAATAAATAAACAGATAAAGTGCAAATGAACAGATAATGGGCTATTATTGTTGATAGTTTTGTATGAGTTGAGTTTAATAGCCTTATGGCTGTGGGGAAGTAGCTATTCCTGAACCTGGACGTTGCAGTCTTCAGGCTCCTGTACCTTCTACCTGCAGGTAGCGGGGAGATGAGTGTGTGGCCAGGATGGTGTGTGTCCTTGATGATGCTGCCAGTCTTTTTGCGGCAGCGACTGCGATAGATCCCCTCGATGGTATGGAGGTCAGAGCCGATGATGGACTGGGCAGTCTTTACCACCTTTTGTAGTCTTTTCCGCTCCTGGGCACTTAAGTTGCCGAACCAAGCCACGATGCAAACGGTCAGCATGCTCTCTAATGTGCACCTCCAGTCCCAGTTGGACGTCTGCCTGGGGTGGGATGTAGACCGCGCTCATGATGATTGAGGTGAATTCCCTTGGAAGATAGAAGGGGCGGCACTTCACCGCCAGATGTTCGAGGTTTGAAGAGCAGAAGTTGGAAAGGACTGCCTCGTCTGAACACCACGCAGAGGGAGGGAGAGGGAGAGAGAGAGAGCGGAGAGTAAGAGGAATAAAGGGAGAAAGTGAGACAAAGAGAGAAAGATAGAGATAGAGATAGACAAATTGAAAAAGATAGAGAGAGGGGAGAAAGAGATTAAAAAAAGAGAACGAGAGAGTGGGAGAGAAAGAGAGAAAGGGAGAGAGAAAGAGAGAGAGAAAGATAAAGAAAGGAAAAAAATAACATTTTCTTTCGTTATATTGTTATATCATGGGGATATTTCACACCAGCGGGAATATTAATTGTACTTTCTCCCGGAAACTAATTATTGGAACGTCCATTGTAAGGTGAATAATCATAGCAGAAGGTGAGGCGACAGAACCTCAAAATCGTCCACTTTACCTTCAGCGTTGACGCCAATCCTCAGTTTCTCTAGTTCTGCCGATGAAAAGACTACCTTTGAGCAAGTCGCTATGTCTTACAAATAAATCAAGAGATTATAATTTGAGGCTTTAGGGAAATGTCTGTGAAAATAATATCTGAAAAATGGGTCTGGACCCGAAACGTCTCGCACTCCTTCTCTCCAGAGATGCTGCCTGTCTCGCCGAGCTACTCCAGCTTTTTGTGGCTTTCTTCGGTTTAAACTAGCATCTGCACTTCCTTATTACACAATACATGAGAATGTATTCAGCTATACGTTCCAAATACATCCGTGACCAAATTGCCGCGACACTGTGATTTCACTGGACCTCACCTTGCACTAAGCAATGTTACACTTTGCCCTGTATAAGTACATTGTGGACGGCTTGACAGTAATCGTATATAGTCCTTCCGCTCATTGATAGCAGGCAACTACAAACTTTTCGCTGTGCTTCGGTATAGGTGACAATAAGCCAACCTAATTAACTAACTAGGAGCCAACCCTTCAAATCATGTCTTACGGAGAGTCATGCAAGTTATAGTATTTGCTGTCATGAGAAACACATGAAAATTCCCAGCTTGACTTCCACGTTCCCATAGATAAATAAGCATCTCTTCCTGGTAAATTCACGGTCGCAAGAGCTCCGTTTTGATCATTTAGTTTATTGTCACGTGCACCGAGGTACAGTGAAAAGCTTTTGTTGCGTGCTATCCAGCTAGCGGAAAGACAAGCCATGATGACAATCGAGCCATTTACTGTGTATCTTGATGATGGGGATAACGTGAGTATGCTCCTGTCCCACTTAGGAAACCTGAACGGAAACCTCTGGAGATTTGCGCCCCACCCAAGGTTTCCGTGCGGTTCCCGGAGGTTGCAGGTGGTGGAAGCAGGTAGGGAGACTGACAAAAACCTCCGGTAACCTCCAGGAACCGCACGGAAACCTTGGGTGGGGCGCAAAGTCTCCAGAGGTTTCCGTTCAGGTTTCCTTAGCGGGACAGGGGCATAACGTTTGGCGCAAGATAAATTCCCGTGAAGTCCAATCAAAAATAGACATAAAATGCAGGAGTACCTCCAGAGATGTTGCCTGTCCCGCTGAGTAACGACAGCATTGTGTGTCTCCGATGAAAGATGGCCAGTCGGTCTCTAGTGAGGTAGATAGTAGCTCAAGGCAGTTCTCCAGTTATTTGGTCGGAGACACATGGTTTAGTTGCCTGATAACGGCAGGGAAGAAACTGTCCCAGAATATGAATGTGTGCGTTTTTATACTTTTGCTCGATGGGAGAGCGAGTGGCAGGGTGAGAATCATCCTTGATTATGCTGGTGGTCTTACCGAGACTGCTTGAGGTGTAAATTGAGTCAATGGAATGGAGGTTGGTTCGCGTGACGGTCTGGGCTGCGTCTACAATTCTCTGCCATTTATTGCGGCCTTGGATGGAGCTGTTCCCAAACCATGTGCCGATGCATCACGATAAACTGCTTTCTGCGTCTTATCTGTAGAAATTGGTGAGAGTTGTTGGGAATATGCCGAACTTCCTAAGCATTCTAAGCAAGTAGAGACGTTAGATATCAATCTCGTACATTATACCATTGCCAGACTATGAAATTTGCATCAAATATGATAATTAACTTTCCTTCATAATACCTGTTTTGTTCCGGTTGAATTTCATTTCTAGAAGCCATTAAAGCATATTAGAACCAACAGCATGATACAGTTCGAAACTAATATGGTGAAATAATCTGCAATTCCTTGTTTTTACATTGTGATATAATCCTCTGGTATATTTCTGAGTAGCTATTTTGAGTTTGTTAACTGTACAACTCTGTCGTAACTGAAAGCAGTTTTTCAGGTGCATTCTTAATTTACTGTGGATATCCTTAATTACAACAGTTAACAGAAGTGTCTTGATACCTCAGATTATTACAATTTTATCACGATTTACTACTTAAATGTATGTTTCCATCAATTGTAATTGAATCTGAAGAATAATCAGTCTATCGCAATATCTGTTGGGGTGGGTGTAGGCAATCTTCGAACACAGTGTAGTTTTCTATTGTGTCATCTGCGATGTTGCATTGCATTCCAAATCAGGTGGCGGGTTGGGCTAAAATTGAGCATAACATCCCAGCAGACCTAAACAATCCACTACTACTTGCTTTTCTGCTCACCGTTTTCTTTTTGAGCTCCGATCGCGGAAGTCAGTTCTGAAATCAAAAAATGTACCGAGATTAACACCTCTGTGCGATGGTACAATTGCAGAGGGAAACCTGACTTAATTTCAATTACCCTGAAGCATAGCAATCGAATCGTGTGCGTTGTAATACAAATTATTTGGACATGGCTA
The DNA here is from genome assembly GCF_010909765.2 of Amblyraja radiata. Classification (NCBI taxonomy): domain Eukaryota; kingdom Metazoa; phylum Chordata; class Chondrichthyes; order Rajiformes; family Rajidae; genus Amblyraja; species Amblyraja radiata. Next base: position 14,462,503 of record NC_045985.1, on the reverse strand, counting down.
CCTGGACCCTATTTCCTAAGCACTAATTTTCCCGATATGTATGTCATATTCTTCCATTTCAGCTCAATCAATTATGTCGACGGTATTGTTAAGCGAATGGTTAGCATTCATAGCAAAAGGATTTGAGTGTAGGAGCAGGGAAGTTCTACTGCAGTTGTACAGGGTCTTGGTGAGACCACAGCTGGAGTATTGCGTACAGTTTTGGTCTCCTAATCTGAGGAAAGACATTCTTGCCATAGAGGGAGTGCAGAGAAGGTTCACCAGACTGATTCCTGTGATGGCAGGACTTTCATATGAAGAAAGGCTGGATAGACTCGGCTTGTACTCGCTAGAATTTAGAAGATTGTGGGGGGATCTTATAGAAACCTAAAACATTCTTGATGCAGGAAGATTGTTCCCGATGTTGGGGAAGTCTAGAACAAGGGATCACCGTTTAAGGATAAGGGGGAAATCTTTTAGGACCAAGATCAGAAAAACATTTTCACACAGAGAGTGGTAAATCTCTGGAATTCTCTGCCACAGAAGGTAGTTGAGGCCAGTTCATTGGCTATATTTAAGAGGGAGTTATATGTGGTCCTAGTGGCTAAAGGGATCAGAGGGTATGGAGAGAAAGTAGGTACAGGATACTGAGTTGAACGATCAGCCATGATCATATTGAATGGCGGTGCAGGCTCGAAGGGCCGAATGGCCTACTCCTGCACCTATTTTCTATGTTTCTATGATAGGATATCTCGGGTCTCATCGCCCGTTGAAGACTGGCGCCATGTCACAACATCGTTCCAACGCCCTTACCCTGAGATATTCGTCGCCTTGATGTTTCGGTGTCTAAATGAATATCAGAATACATTTTGTAAATATTCCCTGTGATTATATATTTTTTAGTGTTTTTAGTTTAGAGACGCAGGCCCTTGGGCCCAGCGATCTCACGCCAACCAGCGATCCCCGCACGCTAACATTATCCTACACACATGAGGGCAATTTACAATTTTACCAAGCCAATTAGCCTAAAAACCTGCACATTTATGGAGTGTGGGATGAACCCGGAGCTCCCGAAGTGAACACACGGGGAAACATAGAAACTTCGTACAGTATAGAACCCAGGTGTAATGTCTTCTGTATGATCCTGTTGTTACTAGCACAATTAATACACGTCCGACCTCTTGTAAAATGAGTTTATTTCCAACAACTAACTGCAACTTCTGGAAGGTCACTTGACCTCAGTCAAGAGGCACTGGCCAACTCGCCAGCTTGTACTGCTCGCCTCAAGGGCTGCTGGCATTTACATTACATAACCTCCTTCAACTTTATTTACATCACAACCGCCCCCCCCCCCCCCTCCTTCAACGTTGGGGTGACAATTTTTTCAATACTAATCCATTTAACTTTTAGTCAATTTAATGTGGACAACAAACTATTTTCAGTACTAATATTGATCACAAATATAAACGTTACATCTCCCCCTTCAACTCTGGGGGTTAATTTACGAGTACATCCACGGCGTATCAATGACAACACAGTACTATTAAAGCCATTTAGATGTGGCTTCATTTAATTCAGCAGAATAGTTTTACATTTCCCATATGTTTTCCTTCAATACTCTTTTACATTCGATTTAAATTCTGCATTATAAACTTCATAATTATAATCAATAAGAGTGCTGTTGTTTTCCACTGTCACCTCAAAACCGAGAAACTGTCGGGTTCTGTCTCATTGCCTCGCGTTGCGTCTGAAAGACTGGTTCCTGCCTCTCACTGCGTCTCGGCGCATCGTGTCGTCTGGGGGCCTTGCCAAGTCTGGGTACAGGTGCCCCATCCCCGGCAACAGGGGGTCTATCCTGAGTTACAGGGCTCTATCCTGGGATACAGGGCTCTATTCTGGGCTACAACGCTCCATCATGGGCTACAGGGCTCTATCCTGTGCTGACTCTTCCCCTAGTCTCGGAGACCTGCTCCATCCGGAAGGCGGACACCCCCCTCAAATACAAACTTTTGTCGCTCTTTCGATTTCAGTTGCTGGCTTAAGCTGAAACAACTTAACTTTCAAAGCAATGCTTTTACTCTTTTGTTTCCTGCATAATAACTCAGCTCCCGCAGAAACGTCTGCAAATCATCTGTACTTCTTGGCTTCTTAACTTTCACTTATTTGAATTTGTCACTTAGCGTCTGCACTTAAACTGCTGCTCAGGTCGTACTGCGCGCAACGCTGGGCCCCTTGAATTTCTCGAACATGGCGGCGGCTGTTATTGCCGCGCGGGTGAGGGTGCGGGGCAGCGCAGTCGGAAGGAGGCCGTGGCGGCCATCTGGGAGAGGCCGTCTATAGAGACCTGCGATTCCTCCGTCGATCGCGGGGACTCTGAGACTCCTGACTCCTTTTCCACGCTGGTGATCCCGATGCCAGCTGGAGATCTCTGGCCGTCACGGCGGGCCGACCTCAGCTCCGTCTCGCCCGCCCGATCGTCTGTCACGCGGGTTGGTGGGCTTCCCCTCGCGGAAGCCACGGTCGGCCGGCCCTCCGAACGGGGCTTTTAGACCTGCTCGGGGAGTGCGAGTAGCTGTGGGACGTGGTGGAGGCTTGTGAGGCTCTGGACACTCCGCTGTTTTGGTGGCGATGTGAGGCCGCGCGCTTACTCTTCGGGCTGCCACATGTGTGTTTCTTGCTCGCCATCTTGATTCTTTTCTCTTGCTCTTTGACTTGGACTGCGACCTGGTTTTTTTTTTCGAACTATTTGTTTGTCCTTTGACCGAGCAGTGGGGCTGGTTGACCGTCGTCCGCCCCAACGTTTACGGCCTGCAGTCGCTCTTTCTTCTACTTCTTGCATGTAGAGTTGTCCCGGGGGCTTGAGTTCGGCCAATTTTACTTCTGACACCATGTAATGAATCTGTATGACCATGTTGTGACTCGCACATTTAATACACGTCCGACATATTGTAAGAAGAATTTATTTCCAATAACTAACACAAACTTCTAGAAGGTCACTTGACCTTAGTCGAGGCACTGGCCAACTCGCCAGCATGTACTCCTGGCCTCAAGGGGCGCTGGCATTTACCAGGTGTCCTTGTCTACATTCCTCTCACATTCCAAACGCGTGGTTGTTATGTCACTATTGATGGACCACAGTGTAAATAGAAGTAAACATTCCATATTTTCACTTTCCCTATTTTTGACCTTGAAAATAGGCATGCGCTTATCAGGAACTAATGTTATGTTGCATTGACGATGGGCGAAATGCAGGAAGGAAAGATGGAGAAAAACTGACCTTTCTCTTTTTCAAGCAATTGTTCCTCTGAGAGATAACACAGACTTCATTAAACGTTCACCAAGGTACAGTGAAAAGTAGTTTTTTTGTTGCTTCCTATCGAGTCCGGCCACCAAACTTCAGACGCGATTCAACTACTAAATTGTTGTTACTCACGTGTGCGTCTGCGCAGATCCTGAAGTTCTGAAATTTAAATTAATATTGTTGTTATTATTGTTGTGGCTTTTGTTGTTATTGCGATCGATCTTTCGGGGATGCTGCAGGGTAAAGATTAGTGTAGATTGGTTACTCCACACTAACCAATTGTAGTACTTTATTAGCAGAAGCTCCGCCCACCATGCGGTTTATATTATCAGAACTCACCTCATGCTGGCGGTCGAATAGATGCAACGCTTGCTATAACAATATGCTGAGGTGTAGTGTATGTGATCTTTAATAAATAATGTTGTACCATGTTGTGTAAATGACTGGGTCATTTACATGGTATCAGACGTGGGAGACATTTACATGGTGTCAGAGGTGACCCCACTGTAACGGCTCCCACGCTCCAGGTCGCGATTTCTGTGCTGCTTGCGGTAAAATTCGCCTCTACTGTAAGAAATGTAACCACTTCATGAAATGTTGTCGTTCTCGCACGGCTCGTTCTTTTCCAAGAAAAAATGTCCACCTGTTAAAACATGAACCTACTCATAACGAGTTCCAAGTGCTGGAAGTGCCATCCCCCGCTCTCCTCCCTGCGAGCAAAGATAACAGTTCAGACATTCACTCCCTGCTTCCTCCACTAACAAGCAACTTGAACCTGAAGTCTCTCTCCTCGTTAACAACAATATTGCGCTTGCAAAGATTGATACTGGTGCGAAATGTAATGTCATGTATTTATCTGAATTTAAACGAATTCGTAATACTGAACGTATTGAACACACCACGGCTACGTTACGAGCCTACGGGGAGAGGTACTGCTCTCGCTTGCAGAAACTGAATTGAATTGCAACGTGGGGTCCCAGGCTCAAAACATGAAGTTTTTTTTAATTGTTCGGGGGGATTCTGCAAATCTGCTTTGCATCAACGCATGCCAGGATCTAGGCTGATGCAGTCATCTAAAAGTTGTCATGCCACTTCTCCGTGCACGATGCCCCATGCACGTCTCCTATCTGATAACGGGAGTCAGTTCACCAGCCAGTGTTTTAAAAACTTCGCTCAGCGATGAGACTTTCGCCATGTCACCAGCAGCCCCGAATTTCCACAGTCCAACGGACTCGCAGAAGGATCTGTCCGCAGCGCCAAACAATTAATGCAGCGCTCACACCTTGCTAAATCCGGCGTTTACCTGGATCTACTCAACTTAAGGAACATCGCCCGCGATCCAATACTGGGGTCTCCAGCCCAACGCCTGATGACTCGTCAAATCCATGCTGCCCTGCCCGTGACCCAGAGGCTGCTGCAGTCATAGGTCTGCTTACCTCCTGTGTTCCAAAAACAACTCCAGCTGAAATGCGATGCACAGAAACGATCTTTCGCAAGTCCAGCTTAAACCTCTCTCTAGTGGTAAAGTTGTTCGCCTTCAGACCGACAAGGGATATGGGCGCGCGGGTCACATTCACAGCCCTGCCAAAGAACCGCGCTCTTACCTGGTGAGCGCCACCGGAGGCCTTTACTGACGCCTTTACTGACGCAACCGACAACATCTCCTTCCTGTGAAGGAACCACGTCCTGCAGTTCCGTATCTAGAGGTCACGCGTTTACTGTACCCCTGCCGGGCTGACCCCTCCCTCACGCCCAGCTGCTGCACAGCCACCGCTGACCGTGCCCCCTGCGGCCTCACCACAACGTTCGGCGCCCCGTTCACCTGCTTCGCGCCTCCACTGTACGGGTCTCCGGCACCGTCTCCGGTTTCTACCCCAGTCGCTTCCCCGGTGAAGGGAGGAGACGCGGATTTATACCGAACGAGCGCGGGACGGGACTAAGACACGCCCTTAGATATGGAGATGTTGTGTAACCATCTACACGTCCCTGTGAGCGTTATTAGCGTTTCGGGTACCGTATTATTTAGCCATCACGTATTGATGTGTTTCTGCTTATTGGCTTGCATTTAGTTGTGCTTCATTTCATTTATACAAGGAAAGATTATACAAGTAGATTGGTTACTCCACACTAACCAATTGTAGTGCTTTATTAGGAGAAGCTCCGCCCACCATGCGTTATATCTTATCAGAACTCAGCTCATGGTGGTCGAATATTTGCTGAATAACATACTGAAGTGTACTTTAATAAACAATGTTGTACCAGGTTGTGTCAATGAATGGGTCCTTTACAAGTAGGTACTTGAAACATCCCACAATCGCCTTTTGTGAACTATGATTCGCAAAGGCTTTTTATACCTGTTCTCAGTTGAGTCAATCTATCATCTGTAGAAGTGAGAATACATGGTCAAATCACAAACGTTTTCACTAACCATTTCACTGCACCTAATGTTTAGGATGGTAACTGCAGATGCTGGTTTAAATCGAAGATAGGAATAACATGCTGGAATAACTCAGCGGGACAGTCAGCATGTCTGGATACAACGAATGTGACTTTTTGGTTCGGGACCCTTCTTCAGGCTGAGCACTCACTCATTCTATCCCGAGATACTGCCTGTTCCGCTGAGTTACTCCAGCATTTTGTGTCATATTACATCTAATGGCAGCATTCTCTCGGTTACTCTTGTTTGAACGGGAAATGGAAACGGGCAAGTTGGAAATGTAGAAACGTGGGAAATCGAGTCCACTACGAACAAATATCTCATGGTTGATCTCAGTGTTTGCAATTACCTATTCTCCATTAGTAGGGCGGCACGGTGGCGCAGAGGTAGAGTTGCTGCCTTACAGCACTTGCAGAGCCGGAGACCCGCGTTCGATCCTGTGTACGGGCGCTGTAGCGATGGAGTTTTTACGTTCTCCCTGTGGCCGCGTGGGTTTTCGCCGAGATCTTCAGTTTGCTCCCACATCTCCGAAGACGTACAGGTTTGCAGGTTAATTGGCTTGGTATAGGTGTAAATTGTCCCTCGTGTGTGTAGGGTAGTGTTAACATGCATGTATTGCTGGTCGGTGCGGAATCGGTAGCCGAAGGGCCTATTTCCGCGTAGTATCTCTAAACTATGTACGATGTTACAACTTCTTGGAGAAAATGGCACACGGGCTGCAATTGAACCACATATTTTATTTCAGCTTCGGACGATAGCTAAAATAAAACAATGCTTCCACTCTGATGACCCCGAAAAGATCATCCACACATTTATCTCCTCCCGCCTAGATTACTGCAACTATCTTTACACTGGCATCAGCCAATCTTCCCTGTCCCGCCTGCAACTGGTCCAAATCGCCGTAGCGAGACTCCTGACGGGCACCCGAAAAAGGGACCACATCGTCCCGATCCTGGCCTCTCTCCACTGGCTCCCTGTGCGGTTCCGTATACACTTCAAGACCCTCCTCTATGACTACAAAGTCCTCAATGGGCTTGCCCCCTCCTACATTAAAAGTCTTCTCACCCACCACTCCACCTCCAGGTCCCTCAGATCGGCCGACACTTGGGGCTGCTGAATATCCCGCGGTCTAGGCATAAGCTTAGGGGCGACCGTGCCTTTGCTGTTGCAGCCCCTAGACTGTGGAACAGCATCCCCCTTCCCATCAGAACTGCCCCCTCCATCGACTCCTTTAAGTCAAGACTAAAATCTTATCTATACGCCCAAGCCTTTCTTGACGTCCACTGAGCGAGGGCTACATGTATATATGTATGTAGTTTGTTTGTTTATACTATTCTTATAACAAATGTAAAGCACTTTGGCCAACGAGAGTTGTTTTTTTAATGTGCTATATAAATAAATGTGACTTGACTTGACTTGACTTGACATATTTGAAATATTTCCCCCCACAGAGGTCTACCGAATGTTACGTAAGTCTACTCTGCGAAGCGAAAATACATTCAATGCGCAGTTGTACCCTTGGTTCTTGACATCTGTCTAGTGCTTGCATACGATAGATCTTTAAGTTCCGTGCATTCCAGACAACCCCCCAACGATTAAGACATAATTGTACATACAGAAGCAAGTGTACTTACATCTGTGACGTCTGTCTCCGGGAGATCAAAGGACATTGAAACTCACAAGGAAATAAAGTCCTGGAGTAGCTCAGCGGGTCGGGCAGGGCCTTTGGAAAGCATGGGTAGATGACGTTTCCGGCCGGCAACCTTTTTCCTTCTAAGATGTCTGAAGGGTCCAGACCTAAATGCCATCTGTCCATGTTCACGAGATGCTGCCTGACTCGTTGAGATGACCCAGTAATGCGTTTCTGTTAACCAGCGTCTGCAGTTCCTTATTTCTACAACTTTAAACACAATTAGTTTATGCCGCCCCTCTGGACTGATCTTTAATTTATTAGATCAAGTCTACTCCACGCGTTCACATCAATATCACGAGGGATTCACATTGTTGATGCACTTAGTGTATTAAAATCTATCCATCCAAGCTGCGAAGATGCACAACTAGTGGGCTTACGCAGTCGCCTAGGTTAGAGGATCCCACCGATTTACAATATCCCGTGTGGACATTTCTCATTTCCGTAGACCGATGTTGCGAACACTTTATCTTATAACTCTGACCCAACTCCCTATCCTCAAGCCTTCTTTTCCGGCAAATCCTATGGGAATTACATACTTTTGGTAAGATTATCGTTATCGCTAAACTTCGGTGAATGTAGGCCTCACATCACCAAACTATCTTCATCGATTCACAGTTATAATGGAGTCGCGTGCCCTTCGACCCAACTGGCCCATGCTAGCTGCAGTGCCCTGTTGATCTGCATTCCGTCTAAACTTTTCCTATTAGTGTACCTTCCCAAATGTCGTTCATACGTTGTGGCTAGGTACCCTAACTGGTTGTTCCAATTACATCCGTGGTCGCTGGTGAAAATGTTGCCTCTCATGTCCTCTTTAAATTGCTGTCCTCTCAATCTTAACCGATGTCCTTTTTCAGACTTCTGTACCCCGAAAAATTGACAATGGTAATCCATCTTAAGGCCCTCGTAAGTTTATACATTTCTATAAGTTCATGCCACGGCCACCTTTGTTCCATGGAATACAGCATGCAGTCCCAAGACTTACCAATCTCTCCTCATAACTCAAGCCCGCCAGTCCCTGCAACAGCCCTGTGATTCCTTTCTGCACCCTCTCCAGCTGACTCACATCCTCATGCACAATGCACTCACGAGAGGGATAGTTATTGAATCTGGGCTACAATGATATAGAATCATAGAATCCATGACTCATACTGCGTGGAAGCAGACACATCGGCCCAACTTTCCCACGCCAACCAAAATGCCACATCGTAACTGTCCCACCTACCTGCTATTGGCCATATCGCTCTCGACCTAACCTATCCAAACATCATATTGATACGCCCACCATATCAAGGTAGGGGTATTCTTACTCGTATGGGGAAACCATCTGGTTTAACAGTGCGTGCAAGGATAACAAACGTCCCCAAACCAAAATCTCGATTCCTAAGAACTGCAGGAAATTTCACCATTCATGTTTATAATATGTTTTACTTACCGCTGCTTCTACATTTCTCGTCTAGTTCTACATGTGAAACAGTTTTGTTTTCAATATTATGGGATGATCGTTCAGATCGACGTCTTAAAGTATAAATAGTTGTAAAATCAAATAGCTCCTCGTCAACATTAAGTGGACAGTGAAGAGTAGATAAAATTGCTTATGCATTTACCATTTTCTCTCTGAACTAACATTCGGTCTGCCATGAAAATAAACACAAATAATGCCTTTTAAATGTTTATTTACTGCAAAGGGGGGATGGGGTATGGTGGGTGGTGGTTAAGAGGATACCTTATTAAAACCGCGCAGTACTGACACAGCTCCATCCGCCCCCAATATCTTTGCCAGACATGATAGAAACATAGAAACATTAAAAATATGTGCAGGAGGAGGCCATTCGGCCCTTCGAGCCAGCACCGCCATTCATTGTGATCATTGCTGATCATCCACAATCAATAACCCATGCCTGCCTTCTCCCCATATCCCTTGACTCCACTAACCCATAGAGCTCTATCTAACTCTCTCTTAAATCCATCCAGTGATTTGGCCTCCACTGCCCTCTGTGGCAGGGAATTCCATAAATTCACAACTCCCAGGGTGAAAAATATTTTTCTCACCTCAGTGTAAAATGACCTCCCCTTTATTCTAAGAATGATGCGTGACCCACACCTCCCCCGTTCCCTTCATAACTGCGTGCATATCTAAAAACCTCTTAAGAAACATTTTTCACTCCACCTCTATCACCCACCCTGGCAGTGCGTGCCGGGCAGGCACCTTGTGCTCCGTACAAAAGATTGTCCTGTACCTAACCCTTAAGCTCACAGAATCAACACGATAGTCACTACCTATTGCAACCATGAGTGGTATTATCGGCCGAGTTAGTTCCCAAAATGAAAATGTTCATGATATCCGACACACGTGGCAATAATAACCCAAAACTACTACCGTCAGCGTAGCGACTGGAACATATCAGCGATCACGTCTATTCCTATGATGTTACCTGACGTTTGCAACAATTTGCTCACTGACTTTAATTCTGGAAAACAAAACATAAGAAAGACGAAGTCTCGGGCTAAAATGTGATACCTTTAAACGTTGTCATCAATAACACTTTCTCTTCCATTTTGTCTGCATATCCCACTTGGGGTGGAAGATTGCAACCTTCACGTGGTCCACCCTGTTACGACGAATGCAATCAACCCGGCGTGCAGAACAAAAATAAGATCAAATAGAACAAGTTGTCCGACAACTTTAGACTGCCGAAACATCACCGACCAGTTCGGGTAACTACTTGTGTCTGCCTTTTGTAGATGCTGCCACACCCATTGGAGATTCCCTATTCTCCAAAGACATTCATCCACGTTCTCCAGAGATGTTGCCTGACCCGCCGAGTTGCTCCGAATAGAGTAATTTCAGGAGCCGATGTGGGAGGAAGTGTGGTCAAGACGGCTGTGCGATTTTCCAGGATTATAGTGGATTTATTATGACATTGTTTAACAATTTCAGGTCCAATCAATCGATATTTTCGCAATGTTGATAAGTCACAAGTGATAGGAATAGAATGAGGCCATTCGGCCCATCAAGTCTACTCCGCCATTCAATTTTGACTGATGTACCTGTACCGGCTAACCCCATTATCATGCCTTCTACGCCTAACCCCACACCCTGGTGTTCTAGTAACGGCCGTGCACTGTATTTGAGGTATCCAACCTTCTCGTGAATTAATTTTGGTCATTCCTCTCCTCCTGACCTACTCCTGCAACCCTATTCCCCACCACTTCTCTTCGAAAGTGGAACCATTGAGAATTACCTTTCTAATTGGTCGCAAGTTCTCAAACGGGCGGACAGATAAATATAATAATGTGTCGCCAGAGACAGAGCCAAATCAATAGAGGCATCACTTCTTGGATAAATATATAGTTATACACACTGGACCACCTACAAACGACGAAGTGCAGTTATTTCTTTCTTTGGGGATCAACAATTAAGCTGAAAATGTATTAATCTGACGACGAATCTGCTGGCGGCAATTATGCCCGTTAGCTGGAGAATGAATTGACGATGTTTTTTGACCTTACCCCTTTCCTTGGCCTTTAACTGTGTGCCTGAAATTGAAAACCAGTTCTATTTTAGCGCTCATTGCTCCGTTCATATTGTTCGGATAGACCACCTGTGCAGAGATTTTATTCACTTAATGTGACTGTGTGGATTCCCCCTGATGCTAGATGACTGCTGAAAGCGAAGCCAAACCCGGGAAGGGCGGGGAGGGAGGGGGGGGGGGGGGGGGGCACGGTGACGTAACAGTACAGTTGTTGACTCACAGCGCCAGAGACACTGGCTCCATCCTAATTACGGATTCTGTATGTATCGAGTCTGAACGTTTGCCCTATGACCGCGTGGATTTTCTCCGGGCGCTCCGGTTTCCGCCCACACTTCAAGGACGTATTGGGACTGTACGTGAATTGGCATCGGTAAAATTGTAAGCTGTCGCTAGCTTATAGGGTATTGCTAGTTTATGGGCTCGCTAGTCGAAGCAGAGTCGGTGGGTGGGCATGCCTGTTAATAGGGTCACGCATTCGGCCCATCAAGTCTACTCCGCCATTCAATCATGGCTGATCTATCTCTCCTTCCTAATTCAATTCTCTTGCCAGCTCCCCGTAACCTCGGACACCCGTACTAATCAAGTAACAATATTTCCGCTCTATATCTCTAAAGTCTACAATCTAGATAATAGTTTTGTAAAAATTGTTTGTTTCATGTACTATAACTGTTTGTGAAATCTCCGATCGTCAAATTCATTGACAGTAGAAAGGCCCTCTGAGACCTTGAGGCCATCGAGGCGGGAGGGGTGATTGGCGCGAATCCGGAATCTCTTTTTGAAGCCACATCTTTGCACAACGACGTCTGCTCGCCGATCAGTCGCCGAGGCAGTGACACCTCAACTACGCTTGGAGGCGTGACAATTAAAGGTCTCTGCCACAGGAGGCTTCAGAGGGATGCGTGCCCGAGACCTCGGCCTAAGTTAGTTGAATCAAATAACTGCAGATGCTAAATAATGCAGAAAAATACATCAAATGCTGGAATAATACTACAGCTCAGGCATCCCTGGAGAACATGCATACGTGACGTTTCGAGTCAAGACCTCCACCAGACGCTGCCTGACTTACTGAGTTACTCCTGCACTTTGCGTCCTAGCCTGATTTAGTGCTCGCGCTTAATTTCCCTTCGGTTATAAGATCATAAGGTAATAAGTGATAGGAGCAGAATACGGCCATTCAGCCCATCAAGTCTACGCCATTCAATCATGGCGGATCATTCTCTCCCTCCTAATCGTATTCTCCTGCTTTCTCCCCATGACCTAAAACATCTATACTAATCAATAATGTATCCATCTTTGCCATTAAAAATCCGCGGATTTGGCCTCCACAGAGTTCTGTGGTATTAAATTCCATAGATTCACCACCCCCTGTCTGAATAAAGTCCCTTCCATTTCCTGCTTAAATCTACGTCCTTTAATTATGTGGGTATGTCCTCTAGTCACAGACCTTACCGCTTGTGGAAATATCCTCTCCCCTTCCACTCTACCCAAGCCTTTCACTATTTTGTCCGTTTCAATGAGGCCCACCCTCATACTTCTAAACTCCAGCGAGCGCAGTCTCAGTGCCGTGAAAGGCTCGCCATTTGTTAACCTATTTATTCCAGGGATAATTATTGTAAACCTACACTGGACCCTCTCAAGTACCAGCTCATCCTTCCTCAGAGGCGGTGTCCAGAATTGCTCACAATATCCCTAATGCGGCTTTTCCAGCGCCTGATAGTTCATCCCTTTTTTTGTGGACTAGCCGTCTCCAAATCAATGCTAGAATTCCATTTCCTTTATTTACTATCAGGTTGACTTGAATTGAATTGAATTTTATTTTTTATCATTCAGACCTTTCGGTCTGAACGAAATGTCTTGCCTTTCAGTCATACAATTAATAAAAACGACAAAAACACACAATTAACACAAATTTAACATTCACCGCAGTGAGTTCACCAGGCACCTCCTCACTGTGATGGAAAGCAAAAGTCTTAAAGACTTGCAGATTAACGTTTAACTACTCACTTGTTGTATTGAGTTCTTTCTCCAATTCTGGAAGAAAACGAAAACGAACGATAAAACAATAAAACTTGAATTACATTGGAATGCATTTGAGTATTCTATATTTTCATATCTTTAAAAACTTCAGAAAAACATTAATTCGTTATCAGCGAATTTATTTTCAGTAAGGAAGCTCAAAATTCATGACATGCAGAAATCTCTGTTTCTCGTTCGCACTCGCATAAGGGTCGCAATTATTGGAGAAATTAGCATTGTGGCGATGGGATGGTTTGGGTGGAAAGATATGAATGAACCAATGAGTTGCAGAAGATGTGTGGTGAGTAGAAAGGTGTGGGGAACGGTAGATGTGACTTGTGGTGGGATCACCATGAAGATAATGGAAATGCCAGAAAATGCTGTGTTGAGGAAAATATCAATCAATCTGGACTTGTTGCAGTGTTCAGCACTCATTGTGGAATTAATAATTCCAGTTAACTCATATTCTCTGATTTACCTATAGGTTGTCTCTGGAGTGGTAGATGGCGCAAACATGGAAAAGGGCTTGAATGGACTTTACTTCTTCAGTTTACTTCTTCATGCTATGAGTGGTCTGTCTGCCCAGTTGTGAACGTAACAGTTCGTTAGTCTGACGAGATTTAAATCTCATCTCTCTCATATGTATTCACTGAACGTAGACACACATTGCTGGAGTATCTAAGCGGGACAGGCCACATCTCAGGGGAGAAGGCCGAGGCACTTGTTCAGAGCCGAAACGTCACCCATTCCTTCTCTAAAGAGACGCTGCCTGTCCTGCTGAGTTGTTTCAACATTTTGTGTCTATCTTCGTTTTAAACCAGCAACTGTAGGTCTTTCCTAGATATATGTATGGACTATTGCGTTACTTGGTGCAATTATTCCGACAAGCATTCAGAGAGGAAAACGAAAAGAACCCCTCGTGAAACTTCCTCCTGGAACGAAATGTTGCCTAGTGTCCGTTGTTGGTTCAGTAGGGCCGATCCCCCGGCTGAACGGTGGATGAGCTCCCAACTCCAGGATTTCACAGTATTTTTACTGATGGTCTTGAATTTTGTTTTTTAATTCACAAATCTGTCTCAACCTTCTCTCGTCCAGCGTGGAACTTCGTTAACCATTGTTTCAGGTCATTGTGGTTTTCCCCTTGGAGAGAATAACATCTCTCTGACAAACCTAAGAGCATGCTATATTGGTTAAAGAGTGATGCCCCTGTCCCACTTAGGAAACCTGAACGGAAACCTCTGGAGACTTTGCGCCCCACTCAAGGTTTCCGTGTGGTTCTCGGAGGTTGCAGGTGGTTGCCGGAAGTTGCAGGTAGTGGAAGCAGGTAGGGCGACTGACAAAAACCTCCGGGAAACGCACGGAAACCTTGGGTGGGGCGCAAAGTCTCCAGAGATTTCCGTTCAGGTTTCCTAATTGGGACAGGGGCATAGGGATTTGTCCCATGTTATCCATGTCAAGACAAAACGTCATTACGCTACATTAATAATTAAGTTAAGGTGCCTCATCGAAGTGAGAGAGTCGGGGGAACAGATTAGGTTAACCATTCCTGAAGGTAGTAATGATCATACCGTCGTGTGGGAGACTACCCTGGCAGATTTAAGGGCGCCGACGTCGTCGGATGTAAATACTAATGCGCCGATGCTACATTTTAATTGAGCAATTGTATTGTGTTCTTCGTGGGTTTAGCGTCAGTCATTCAGAGACCAGAATGTAATAGTCATTTCAAATAGGTAAAGGCATCGGATGTCAAATTACCTTTAATTCTCGTAATCTTCTCGGCTAATTGGAAATACATAGGTTACAGACATGTCTAATGAATGTATATACAGTGTATTGTGAACTAAAGACAGAATATGATACTAAGACATCATTTAGTTTCAAGGGTGTGCCACGTTGATTTGTAATTGGTACTGTGCCAGTGAAGAATGGAAAGTGATGGACGCGAGATGGCGGCACGGTCTTCGTTTAATTTAGAGCTGTGCCCCTGTCCCACTTAGGTAACCTGAACGGAAATCTTTGGAGACTTTGCGCCCCACCCAAGGTTGCCGTGCGGTTCCCGGAAGTTGCAGGTGGTTGCCGGGTTGCAGGTAGTGGAAGCAGGTAGGGAGAC
Organism: Amblyraja radiata; assembly: GCF_010909765.2. Classification (NCBI taxonomy): domain Eukaryota; kingdom Metazoa; phylum Chordata; class Chondrichthyes; order Rajiformes; family Rajidae; genus Amblyraja; species Amblyraja radiata. Next base: position 14,447,434 of record NC_045985.1, on the reverse strand, counting down.
TGACATAAACCTCCGGGAACCGCACGGAAACATTGGGTGGGGCACACAGACTCCAGAGGTTTCCGTTCAGGTTTCCTATGTGGGGCAGGGGCATAACTCAGCGGGTCAGGTAGCAACTCTGGATAAAAAAGGAAAGATGACGTTTCGGGTCGGGACACTTCTTCTGAAGAAGGTCTGAAAAGGGATCTAGACCCGAAATGTTACTTATCATTTTTTCTCCAAAGATGCTTCCAGACCCGCTGAGTAGTTCCACCTCTTTGTGTCTATCTTTGATATGAACCACCATCTGCGGTTCTTTGTTTCTACAACCGGCAAACATTTACGTCTTTGAAATGTGGGAGAAAACGGGAACACACGGAGAAATCTCCCACAATCTCAGCGGGAAAATATAAACTCCACATAGAAAGCACCCGTAGTCAGCATCGAACCCGGTTCTTTAGCGCTGTTCCACTGTGTCGCAGATGCGAGAAAACCCTAATTGGAGCTGTGTTGAGAGCATGCAGCACGTTCGCCAACGTCCATATGGAAATATGAAATAATTGTTTCAGGATGTTGGACAGCTGGCACTGCGTCAATGTTATTGACGTGAAATATCTGCTCGTTGATCCGGCTACAACTGTTCCGCCAATTTTTAGATCGAGCGGCACCGACTCCGGAGTCCCGGGTGCATTACTAATATAGGTGCCGTCTAACGGAGTCTGTGGCTTCTCCCCGTGTCCTGCGTGAGTTTCCGCCGGGATTGTCTACATAAAGGCATTAAGGTAAATTTGCTTGGTAAATGTAAAAAATGTCCCTAGTGTTTGTAGGGTAGTATTAGTGTGCTGGAATCGCTGCTAGATGTGGACCCGGAGGACCGAAGGCCCCTTTTCCGCGGTGTATCGTAATGCCCCTGTCCCAATTTAGGAAACCTGAACGGAAACCTCTGGAGACTTTGCGCCCCACCCAAGGTTTCCGTGCAGTTCCCGGAGGTTGCAGGTGGTTGCCGGAGGTTGCAGGTAGTAGACGCAGGTAGGGAGACTGACAAAACCTCCGGGAACCGCACGGAAACCTTGGGTGGGGCGAAAAGCCTCCAGAGGTTTCCGTTCAGGTTTCCTAAGTGGGACAGGGGCATTAAACTCAACTAATGTTTGCGTACTTTTCTGTAACTTACCGAATTTTCCGAATTTTACAAGTGTCCCCTCGATTTTTCTTTACTTGGGTAAATACAGCTGTGAAGATCGATACAGGGCGACTGTGCGAAGTCGTCAGTCGAATGAAAGGAAAACGGTATCAGGCGGTCTGCAGGAACTATGTACCAATCCTTGCCAGTTAGCTTAAGTGGAAATGAAACAAATTCATACATTACCCAACGCCTCGCGAAGCGAGTTGTCCTCTGTGGAATGAAAATAAAATTTCGGGAACCTGTAACTATTTAACCTAGAGCAATCCGAAGAATATTATTTGACTGCAATGCATCTGATCGGTAAGTGAAATAAATGAGAAATAAAGTATTCGTGTCTGACAATGAATTTATATTCTTTCATCATATACTTAATTATATAAATGGATCTTTCAATAGGTACCTGTTATCGACACATCGAATTTGCCACGTACTTTTAATGAGGCAATATAATATGTATATTCTGCTTGCAAACTAACCACGTTTAATATCTATATCGAAGGCGGATACCCGTGTTGATACTACTCACGAAATTTATCATCTCTCCCAGGCCGCGAGATTGAGCCAGGCACGTGAGCATGCTAAGGGACGGGTAGCATTTCTGGATCCAGTGATGCTCCTTGTCCCGCTGAGTTACTCCAGCATTTTAATAATAATAATAATAATAATAATAATAATAATAATAATAATAAATACTTTATTGATCCCCTCAGGGAAATTCAGATGTCCAGAACCTCCCAACCAACAGATCCACAGATTCAAAACGAACGCAGACAGAAAATACTTAGAATACAATGTGGACACTACCTGAGAGCAATAAATACTTAAAAAGACCAATAATTAACAGTTAAAAATTAAAAATTGCAAAATGCATCCCCCTACAGCCCGAATGATAAAATCTAATGGCTGCAGGGGTGAAGGATCTCCTGAACCGCTCCGTTCTACAGGGCAGGGAGAGGAGCCGGTTGTTGTTCCGAGTGCTCTTTTGACTCTCCAGAATTACATGGAGGGGATGCCCGGGGTTTTTCAGGATGACCTGCACCTTGTGCCTCATACGCCTCTCAAGCACCTCCATACCAGAGTCTACTCTCCCCTCCAGCACTGAGCTAGCTCGTTTAACCAGTTTGACCGGCTTCTTATTGTTGTTTGCACTAATGCTGTTGCCCCAGCAGACAACAGCGTAGAAAATAACGCTTGCAACCACTGTGTTGTAAAACATGTGCAGCATCTCATTACACGCATTGAAGGATTTGAGCCTTCTGAGGAAAAAGAGTCTGCTCTGGCCTTTTTTGTAGAGGGAGTCAGAGTTGACAGACCAGTCCAGTTTGTTGTCAAGATGCACTCCAAGGTATTTATATGTCTGCACCACCTCAATGTCAGCCCCTGCAGCGTTGACCGGCTGAAGGGGGAGCTTGGACTTGCCAAAGTTAACCACCATCTCTTTAGTCTTAGTTGTGTTCAGGGTGAGACAGTTCTCTTCACTCCAGGCACAAAAGGCACTGGTCAAGTTCCTGTATTCCTCCCCCTGCCCGTTCCTTACACATGCTACAATCGCTGTATCATCTGAGTATTTCTGTACGTGGCATGTCTCAGACTTATAGTTAAAGTCTGCTGTATACAAGGTGAAGAGGAACGGGGCCAGAACCGTTCCCTGTGGGGCTCCAACATTGCACACCACTGTGCCAGACACACTGTCCCCCCAGTTTGACAAACTGTGGTCGAACCGTCAGGTAGTCGTATATCCAGGAGAAAAATGTGGAATCCACCCCCATCTTCTTAAGCTTGTCATTCAGAATCAGGGGTTGGATGGTGTTGAACGCACTTGAGAAGTCGAGTTTGTATATAGTTTGATTTTGTATCTATCTGTGCTGTAACTAACGTCAGCAGTTCCCGATGGACTCACTGAAACTCTGTGCAGCCAACGTCAAGGCTCTGCGGAGGATGACCATAGTCTAGGGTCATTCCACTGCTGGACATTGAGGGACAAATGCTAGTATCAATCAACGTCAGGGATATCACCCTAGGAGGGGCACACGAGTGGTAATGGTGTTTTGTCCAAAGACAGGTGCCAACACTACAGAGTATGACACTACTGAATCTATAGACACTCTGATTGTATGAAGAGTTTTGCAGATATATTGTTTATATATATATATATATTTTTTTTTTCCACCTTACATTTGGAAAAAATTAGATTTGTCTTAATTGACAAACCAGAATTATTTACTAGAATATGGTCTCCATTTATAGATTATTTGAAGGGGTAGATTGGACTGGCGCGGAGGCCGGACTGAAACCTGAATCCAGGACTAGATGAATAATTGTGTTCTCTGACCTACGGACCTATCTCCTAAGTTGTATTATTGATAGTTTATCCTATTTTTCTAATTTATTTATTTCTTTCTTTATTTTTTCTATCTATAAATATAAAAAAATAATTAGAGGCAATGTTAATATGTAACCGATAAAGGAGGATCCCGGCTACTTTGATAACTGGGTCCCTGGAAACGTGGATAGGTAACCGTTAAACAAAGTCTGTATGCGTTTGGATTATGATATGCAGATGCCTCTAATAAAATATTATTTAAAACAAATATAATTTTATTTTGTTCAACGTTTACTTTCATTGAAAATCTCTATGCGTGCTACTGAATCTTAGCAAACGTGTCATAGGATATTTACCCGACATGTTGTGTCTTCTCTTTCACTTTAGCCCTTAAATGAAATTAATATCGAATGACATCACTATTATGTTAGTTATGTTTGATATTTTTCGTTTTTTTAGTCAAGTTACCAAATAGATAATATTCTCTTATATAATCCTTATTGTTTAGTTGCGAAAGTCTTATACCAAATGTAAAGTCTTCAAAGTAAAACACAGATGGTATGCGATTGCTCTTATTTAGAATCTGTGAGATACTGGAAACGAGCAGATAACTATTTGCCCCTTTGATTTGCTCCCCAGTCGTTATCACGATTATTCATTTGCTTCATTAACCGTTAAAATCTATATATTTATCATCCAATACCAACAATAAAAATGTGGATTTCAAACATGTTCGCAACACTACACTTGGAAGAGATGAGACTCCTCCTAGCAGGCAAAACAGACCACTTCCAAAAGACGTGGTCTGCATTTATGGAACTATTACAAGCATAAGGTGCAATAGTCATTTAAAATATAAATGGTACCAGCATCTGGGAACGGAGGGTATAAAATAAATTTAAAAAAAAAAACACGGTTGGTATATCCTTTTTTGCTACAATAGAGCGATTGTTTTTCTTTTATTTCTATCTTTTTTAAAGCTCGAAAAACGAAGTGGTACAACAAATGTAATAAGATATATCTGATGTGTATTATTGTAATTTAAAATAAATAAATAAATAAATAAAATAAATCTATATATTTACCTCTGAATATACTCAAACAAAGCAGACTTTCTCCTTATGACAGTTTCAAATAGTCGAGCCCATTCCTCTGAGATGATGCCATGTAGGTCTGAAGGACCCAATTAGAAGATGAAGGGTTAATACATCTCCCATGTTAATGGATTAATGGATTACCCATTCTGTTGATCTTAAATGAGAACAAGCCACCATTATGCAAATTCATGGGACTATTTTACTCAATCAAAGTTCTTCCATCACCGAACATATCTATGTTATGGCAGAAGGGAGAGACAATAAAATAGACCACAATAAACAGAACCAAGTATCTCCAAATGCTCTGCAAAACCTGATCAAGAAGACCTCAGGCTTATGACCGAAACCATCAGTAATCAAGCTCAACATGTCGTTCTCCTTGAGTACACGTGCCGGGAAGCGCATTTGAGGATGTAACATACAAGAAGAAGATATTCCAAATGCCATGACCCATCAGAGCCATTTCTATATTTGCGGATGACACATAGCTGGGTGGCAGTATTAGCTGCAAGGGAGATGCTATGATGCTGAAGGGTGACTTAGATGGGTTGGGTGAGTGGTCATATGCAGCATAATGAGGATAAATGTGAGGTTATCCACTTTGATGGCAAGAACAAGAAGGCAGATTATTATCTGAATCGTATCAAATTGGGAAAAGGAGAGGTAACTATCCCTCATCAGTCCTTGCCCATCCAAATGCCTAGAACACATATCCCTCAGAATAATGTCTGGTAACTTTCCAACTACAGCTGTTGTGCTCACCGGCCTATATTTCCCAGCATTTTCCCTGCAGCTCTTCTTGAAAAGAGGCAGAGCGTTTGCCGCCCGGCACCTCTCCTGTCTTTAAGGCCGACTCTTAAATTTCAACCAGGACTCCCGCAATTTCCTCTCCAGTTTCCCGCAATGTCCTCGGATACATCTGATCATGCCCTGGAGATTTGCCTACCTTCATACACGACACTACCTTCCGTACCCCTTCGACCATTACATTGACTGTTCTCTAGACACTTCCATTGACTGCCTCAAATTCCTCCGTCCTACTGCCTTTCTCCTCGATCAATACAGAGGAGATATAATAATTGAATAATTTAGCCATCTCTTGTGGCTCTACTCAGAGGTGACCGCTTTGATTCCTGAGAGGCTCCACTCTCTTTCCAGTTACCGTTTCCCCCTTTATGTATTTATAACATCTTGTGTGATTGTCCTTCCGTCAGAGCTATCTCACGGCCCCTTTTTGCCTTTCTGATTTTCTTTTCCAGCTTACTCCTTAGTCCCCAAACCTCCTCCAGCGATGCAATTTATCCCTGCTGCCTATACCTGTCCCTGGCATCCGACTTGTTTTTGACCTACGTCTCAATTTCCCTCTCTCTCCCGTTCCTTCTCTCCAGAGATGCTGAGACACTCCAGCATTTTGTTCAACCTTCAATTTCTCTCGTCAGCCAAGCTCCCTTACGTACCTCCCTTACTCGGGACGTAAGTATCCCAAGCTTTCGTTAGCATATAACTTCACGTAACGCTTGCTTACCCTCCCTCTCCACCTCTCTTCCTCCCCGCAGTCTGATCAGTTTTCCGATCCGAAAAGTCACCCATCCCTTCTCCCCAGAGACGCTGCCTGCCCCGCTGAGTTACTCCAGCATTTTTGTGTCTAGCTTTGGTGTAAATCAGAATCTGCACTTCCTTCCGACACATTGCATAGGTCATTTCGTCCATCATCTGCTTCCGTGCCGTACATAGGAATTCGTGTGCATGCTCACTATCGGCAGTTTAGCAGCTTAATTGTTACGCTGTTAGACCCCTCGTCATTGGAAGTATACACATTCTCGTTGATTAAAATGCAAGCACTTATAAAGCATGTTGGTTTACAAAACAAGACACAAAGAGCTGGGGTAATTCCGCGGGTGAGGCAGCTTCTCTGGATAACGTGGACAGTTGACTTTTAGAACAGGGTGGACATTTTTCCTGAGTCACTTCTATATTTTCAATATAACAATTAATTAAATCTGATGGGACTAGTGGAAATGGGGCACGTTGGTCGACGTGGAGAAATTGGGCCGAACGTCCTGTTTCCACGCTATATGACTCACTGACTCGAAAACTAATAGCATTTCTTGGACAGAAAACGAAGAAATCTCGTTCCCAAATGGCTTCGTCGGTAAATGAAAAATATCAATTCCATTTATACCACGCTGACAGGTCGATGCAATAATGCTGATGTCGTGGAATCTATCTCAGTGGATAAGTCTGCAATTGGCTAAGTCAACCAGTTTGCAACTTCAATCAGTAGTTCCCAAGGTCAGTTAATAGGAAGTGGTGTTTCAATTTTGTGTCACGAAAAGGAAACAGTTGCATTCGCTGGGAACCTCGCGCAGAATATGGCCTAGTGTTACGCCGAATAACTAACCTTTTATAAACGATTTTATCTCTCCTTCTTGGAGCCCACAAAGCCGATGCTCTTTTTTTGATATGCAATCGTCGCGCGGTCTAAAGAACGCACCAACAAGTGGGTCTTTGCCTCTGCGGCTTAATGGAGTTATGTGATGAACACTCAGGCGTCATGGGTTCCGAACCGTCGCCTCCTCACACGAGCGGAGCACATACATGTTTTCGTCTGTGGTGATAAAATCCCTGCACGCAGTACTTGCCCTCATCTCCCTCTATCGCCCCCCTCTCCCTCTATCGCCCCCCTCTCCCCCTATCACCACCCCCCCCTCTCTCTCTCTCTCTCTCTCTCCTCTCTCTCTCTCTCTCTCTCTCTCTCTCTCTCTCTCTCTCTCTCTCTCTCTCTCTCTCTCTCTCTCTCTCTCTCTCTCTCTCTCTCTCTCTCTCTCTCTCTCTCTCTCTCTCTCTCTCTCTCTCTGTACAGAGATGCAGAATTGTCAATAAATAACACACATAATTCAGAACTTCATTTGAGGTAATTTTCTCCTGTTACGCTTAAAAGTGATGAACGCTATCGCGAAAAAAATAGCAGTTGAGCCTACCTGCAAAGGATTTTCAAAAATATTGGCAGTTAATGTCTGAAATCCAGTGGATAAACGATCACAAGATTTTCAACAATGGAGTTGTTTACTGTATAACATTTGTGCATCAGGGACTTCACAGTTAAAAAATCGACGTGAAAACTGGAATCGTTTCTGCAAGATGATACATTTTAACAAGCTTTGGACGCATTCTGAATGAGTTGATTCTGCAGATTTTCTGTCGGCTGCCCTGTCCTCCTCCGCAACGCCCTGGTTACCGTTCCCTCCGTAAATCTCAAGTTAACAGATCCCTTCCCACCCAAACCATCCCCTCCCCAGGTTCCTTCCCCTGCAACCGCAGTGGATGTAAAACCATTCTCCATCGACTCAGACTTGAAGCTCATCTTATTTTCAATTAATTTCATTTCCATTGCCATTTCATTTTCAAGCACAGGGCAGGCCAAACAAGTCATCTCATTTTCATTTCATTTCATTTCCATTGCCATTTCAGTTTCAAGCACAGGGCAGGCCACACAACTCATCTCATTTTCATTTCATTTCATTTCCATTACCATTTCAGTTTCAAGCACAGTGCAGGCCAAACAAATTAAGGGGAAGAAGTACAACGTAGCAGAGATGAGCGGGAAGCAAGATGATTGGGGAATGTTTAAAGAACACCAGAAGATAACCAAAAAGTCAATACGGGAAGAAAGGATGAGCTACGAAGATAACCTAGCCAAGAATATAAAGCAGGATAGTAAAAGCTTCTTTAGGTATGTGAAGAGAAAAAAATAGTTAAGACCAGAGTTGGACCTTTGAAGACGGAAACGTGAATTTATTATTGGGAACAAGGAAATGGCAGATGAGTTGAACAGGTACTTTTGATCTGTCTTCACTAAGGAGGACACAAACAATCTTCCTGATATAGTAGTGGCCAGAGGATCTGGGGTGACGGAGGAACTGTAGGAAATCCACATTAGGCAGGAAATGGTTTTGGATAGACTGATGGCACTGAATGCTGATAACTCCCCAAGGCCTGATGGTCTGCATTCCAGGGTACTTAAGGAAGTGGCTCTAGAAATCGTGGATGCACTGGTGATAATTTTTCAATGTTCAATAGACTCAGGAGCAGATCCTGAGGGTTGGAGAGTAGCTGATGTTATCCCACTTATTTAGACAGATGGGAGAGAGAAACAGGGAATTATAGACCAGTTCGCCTGATATCGGTGGTGGGGAAGGTGCTGGAGTCAATTATACAAGATGATGAGATAGCCGAACATTTGCATAGCAGTAACAGGATATGTCCGAGTCAACACGGATTTACGAAGGGGAAATCATGCTTGACTAATCTTCTGGAATTTTTTGATGATGTAACTAGAAAAAATGGACAAGGGTGATCCAGTGGATGTAATGTACCTGGACTTTCGGAAAGCATTTGATAAGGTTCATATAGGAGATTAGTGGGCAAAATTAGGGCACATGGTATTGGGGGTAGAGTGATGTCATGGATAGAGAAGTGGTTGGCAGACAGGAAACAAAGAGTAGGGATTAACGGGTCCCTTTCAGATTGGCAGGCAGTGACTAATGGGGTACCGCTAGGCTCGGTGCTGTGACCGCAGCTATTTACAATATATTTCATTGATTTGGATGAAGGGATTCAGAGTAACATTAGCAAATTTGCAGATGACACACCGCTGGGTGGCACTGTGAACTGTGAGGAGGATGCTATGAGAATGCAGGGTGGGGGTTGGGCAGATTGGGGCAGTGGGCAGATGCATGGCAGATGAAGTTTAATACGGTTAAATGTGAGGTTATCCACTTTGGTAGCAAACACAGGAAGGCAGATTACTATCTAACTGGCGGCAAGCTGGGAAAAGGGGAAGTGCAACTGGATCTGGGGGTACTTGTACATCAGTCTAGGATAGTAAGCACGCAGGTATAGCAGGCAGTGAAGAAAGCGAATGACACGTTGGCCTTTATAACAAGTGGAATCGAATATAGGAGCAAAGAGGTCCTTCTGCAGTTGTACAGAGCCCTAGTGAGACCACACCTGGAGTATTGCGTGCGGTTTTGGTCCCCTAATTTGTGGAAGGACATTCTTGCTATTGAGGGAGTGCAGCGTAGATTTACAAGGTTAATTCCCGGGATGGCGGGACTGTCATATGCTTAGAGAATGGAGCGGCTGGGCTTGTACAATCTGGAGTTTAGAAGGATGAGAAGGGATCTCATTGAATCATATAAGACTGTTAAGGGTTTGGACACGCTAGAGGCAAGAAACATGTTCCGGGTGTTGGGGGAGTCCGGAACCAGGGGCCACAGTTTAAGAATAAAGAGTAAGCCATTTAGAACGGAGACGAGCAAACACTTTTTCTCACGGAGAGTGGTGAGTCTGGACATTATTTGCCTCAGAGCGCGGTGGAGGCAGTTTCTCTGGATGCTTTCAAGAGACAGCTAGATAGGGCTCTTAAAAATATCGGGGTCAGGGGATATGGGGAGAAGGCAGGAAGAGGTACTGATTGGGGATGATCAGCCATGATCACATTGAATTCGAAGGGCCGAATACCGCTGCACCTATGTCTATTGTCTATTGTCTATTTCAAATAAACCTCCACCAACAACAATTTGCTGTGCTTTATTTCAAACCAACCACCACCTTTTGCTCTTCTTAATTCAAACGAACCACCACCAGCAACCGTTGTTGTCCCAGTAACCGCGTTGGTTTTCTCCCGGTGCTCCGGTTAACGTCCACAATCCAAAGACGTGCAGGTTTGTAGATTAATTGGCTGTTGTAAATTGTCCCTAGTGTGTTGAATATTACTAGTTGAGCGTTGGTCCTCGCGGACTCGGTGCGTCAAACGACCTGTTTCCACCCTGTGTCTCTACACTAAAGTCACAGTCATGCTGATTCTCGCTGGGGATAAAAATGGTCCAGTCCTATTGTTGAGCCATGGGAAGTACCATTCAACAGAGAGTGGCAGTAAATTTAACGTGAATGGAAGATTGAGTCGATTGCCATCGTGTGTTAACCTATGCTATGTTTCACAATAGGTGAGTGAACTTTGCAGGATCACCACCCGCTAGTGATATTGCGTAGGATATGATTCCTGAGAGTTCCTCTAAATTTTTATTTAGGAATGAAGGAACACGGAACTGCACATGTTGGTTCATAAACCAAACGACACGAAGTGCTGGAATAACTTAGCGTTCATGCAGCATCTCTGGAGAACATATATTGGTGACATTTCGGGTCCGAACCCTTCTTTAAGCTCACATTTCAACCAGAATACGTCTGAAGAGGGGTCCCGTCCCGAAACGTGACCTATAACTGTTCTCGATGCATGCTGTCTGACCCACTCAATTACTCCAGCACTTTGTATATTTGTTTTATTTTGGAATGTTTGCTTGCAATTCAGGTGCAGTTTCTATCGCATGTGCTCATTAAAAGAAAGCATTACCTTAGCAACAGGCATCTGAGTCTATTAATTCTACTGGTCGTCGGCGTTGAACAAGTGTAATTCTCATCTTAGATCACATCTCTTCGCTTTCTTTTGACGCGAAGCATAAAGTCTGACTCTGCATTCCCCGCAAACAGTGTCGCTAATTTTCTTCACCATTGTTATTCTCAAACTGGCTTATCTTTTGGCTGAGCACCAAAGAACGCGGAGGCAGATCCACTGCCAAACCTATCACATTGTTAGTTTGATTTGCAATGTCAGCGATAAAAATACTAGTTCACAAATAATTTATTTTCTTGTTTGCAGTCTGAGCACTCACAGCAAGTCAGTCATAAAAAGCTTTCACCCAGAGGTGAGTGGACATTCTCTCTAATATATGGTGGGATTACAAGAACATTTTATTGGGGGTAAAAGCGACGAATAGGCACCAGCCTAAATCCTCTTTAAGAAATTGGAACGAGGTGATGAACTTGCACAAACGTGGTACTCAGGAATTCATTTGGGTTCCAAGTTAGACCCAAATGAAATTGTTCATCGACTCTGTCGTGTCTATTACAATTAAATTGCGTGATTTAGTTGACATTTCAACTTAACTTTCCAAGCTGTTAGATGCGCGCATCCACACACAGCGTTAGATTTTGCGGCATTCCGTAAAATGATCAGCTAGAGGCTTGTATGTTAAGATTGATATAATCGCGGAGCTTGATATTTGGAGAGATAAAAACAATATCGTTGCAAACATTTGTGTCTGCTTCAGACATATGTACTTTTAAGTTAGCATATCATTAACTGTTTGTACAATCACATGAAATCGCCCTTAATCATTTGGAATCGCTTGATGCCTTCCTGAAGGCTTTGTGTCTCAATGCAAGGAGCATTCGTAATAAGGTGGATGAGTTGAATGTGCAGACAGCTATTAATGACTATGATATAGTTGGGATCACGGAGACATGGCTCCAGGGTGACCAAGGCTGGGAGCTGAACATACAGGGATATTCAATATTCAGGAGGGATAGAGAGAAAGGAAAAGGAGGTGGGGTATCGTTGCTGATTAGAGAGGAGATTAACGCAATGGAAAGGAAGGACATTAGTTTGCAGGATGTGAAATCGGTACGGGTAGAGCTGCGAAACACTAAGGGGCAGAACACGCTGGTGGGTGTTGTGTACAGGCCACCTAACAGTAGTAGTGAAGTTGGAGATGGTATCAAACAGGAAATTAGAAATGCGTGCGACAAAGGCAAAACCGTTATAATGGGTGACTTCAATCTACATATAGATTGGGTGAATCAAATTGGCAGGGGTGCTGAGGAAGAGGATTTTTTGGAATGTATGCGGGATAGTTATCTAAATCAACATGTAGAGGAACCAACGAGAGAGCAGGCTATTTTAGACTGGGTATTGAGTAATGAGGAAGGGTTAGTTAGCAGTCTTGTTGTACGTGCCCCCTTGGACAAGAGTGACCATAATATGGTTGAGTTCTTCATTAGGATGGAGAGTGACATTGTTAATTCAGAAACAATGGTTCTGAACTTAAAGAAAGGTAACTTTGAGGGTATGAGACGTGAATTGGCCAAGATTGACTCGGCAATTAATTCTAAAAGGGTTGACGGTGGATATGCAATGGAAGACATTTAAAGACTGCATGGATGAACTACAAACATTGTTCATCCCAGTTTGGCAAAAGAATAAATCAGGGAAGGTAGTGCATCCGTGGATACAAGGGAAATCAGGGATAGTATCAAAGCGAAGGATGATGCGTACAAATTAGCCAGAAAAAGCAGCATACCGGAGGACTGGGAGAAATTCAGAGACCAGCAGAGGAGGACAAAGGGCTTAATTAGGAAAGGAAAAATAGATTATGAAAGTAAACTGGCAGGGAACATAAAAACTGACTGCAAAAGTTTTTATAGATATGTGAAAAGAAAGAGATTAGTTAAAACAAATGTAGGTCCCTTGCAGTCAGAAACAGGTGAGTTGATCATGTGGAACAAGGATATGGCGGACCAATTGAATAACTACTTTGGTTCCGTCTTCACTAAGGAAGACATAAATAATCTGCCGGAAATAGCAGGGGACCGCGGGTTAAAGGAGTTGGAGGAATTGAGTGAAATCCAGGTTAGCCGGGAAGTGGTGTTGGGTAAATTAAATGGATTAAAGGCCGATAAATCCACAGGGCCAGATAGGCTGCATCCCAGAGTACTTAAGGAAGTAGCTCCAGAAATAGTGGATGCATTAGTAATAATCTTTCAAAACTCTTTAGATTCTGGAGTAGTTCCTGAGGATTGGCGGGTAGCAAACGTAACCCCACTTTATAAGAAGGGAGGGAGAGAGAAAACGGGGAATTACAGACCAGTTAGTCTAACATCGGTAGTGGGGAAACTGCTAGAGTCAGTTATTAAAGATGGGATAGCAGCACATTTGGAAAGTGGTGAAATCATTGGACAAAGTCAGCATGGATTTACAAAAGGTAAATCATGTCTGACGAATCTTATAGAGTTTTTCGAGGATGTAACTAGTAGCGTGGATAGGGGAGAACCAGTGGATGTGGTGTATCTGGACTTCCAGAAGGCTTTCGACAAGGTCCCACATAAGAGATTAGTTTACAAACTTAACGCACACGGCATTGGGGGTTCAGTATTGATGTGGATAGAGAACTGGCTGGCAAACAGGAAGCAAAGAGTAGGAGTAAACGGGTCCTTTTCACAATGGCAGGCAGTGACTAGTGGGGTACCGCAAGGCTCAGTGCTGGGACCCCAGCTATTTACAATATATATTAATGATCTGGATGAGGGAATTGAAAGCAATATCTCCAAGTTTGCAGATGACACTAAGCTGGGGGGCAGTGTTAGCTGTGAGGAGGATGCTAGGAGACTGCAAGGTGACTTGGATAGGCTGGGTGAGTGGGCAAATGTTTGGCAGATGCAGTATAATGTGGATAAATGTGAGGTTATCCATTTTGGTGGCAAAAACAGGAAAGCAGACTATTATCTAAATGGTGGCCGACTAGGAAAAGGGGAGATGCAGCGAGACCTGGGTGTCATGGTACACCAGTCATTGAAAGTGGGCATGCAGGTGCAGCAGGCAGTGAAGAACGCGAATGGTATGTTAGCTTTCATAGCAAATGGATTTGAGTATAGGAGCAGGGAGGTTCTACTGCAGTTGTACAGGGTATTGGTGAGACCACACCTGGAGTATTGCGTACAGCTTTGGTATCCAAATCTGAGGAAGGACATTATTGCCATAGAGGGAGTGCAGAGAAGGTTCACCAGACTGATTCCTGGGATGTCAGGACTGTCTTATGAAGAAAGACTGGATAGACTTGGTTTATACTCTCTAGAATTTAGGAGATTGAGAGAGGGATCTTATAGAAACTTACAAAATTCTTAAGGGATTGGACAGGCTAGATGCAGGAAGATTGCTCCCGATGTTGGGGAAGTCCAGGACAAGGGGTCACAGCTTAAGGATAAGGGGGAAATCCTTTAAAACCGAGATGAGAAGAACTTTTTTCACACAGAGAGTGGTGAATCTCTGGAACTCCCTGCCTCAGAGGGTAGTCGAGGCCAGATCATTGGCTATATTTAAGAGGGAGTTAGATGTGGCCCTTGTGGCTAAGGGGATCAGAGGGTATGGAGAGAAGGCAGGTACGGGATACTGAGTTGGATGATCAGCCATGATCATATTGAATGGCGGTGCAGGCTCGAAGGGCCGAATGGCCTACTCCTGCACCTAATTTCTATGTTTCTATGTTTCTAAAACATGTTGGATAACACCCGGACTTTTAACAAATGTCAATTAACGTGGATGAACTTAATGGGAAATGGGAGTGCAATTATTTGACAAATTATTCGGTATATAGAAGTGCCACTAGGCACACATACCAGATGTCGGGTAAAAATATTAATGGAAGCCCATGGACACTTTGTTACAATAACATTAAATAACCAATTAGGAGAGGTTCTGTCCGGATCAAATTTATTACATATAACATCTAATAATTTATCAACATAAACGTCGCAACGCATTTCCCCTATTTTATTCAAAAAATAATTAATAGGTGGTTGAAGGAATATGTATGTACTAAACATTACTGATTTCCTTACTAAATATCGAGGCCCTGCAAATATTTTTCCGTACACATATATAGTAAATATAAAGTGTAGTAGTATCGCACGTAAGTCTGGAAATTGGACCTAAATATTGTACGGGGAATGAAAGGAAATATTTTACGTTAAATTTAGCAGCCCTGTTACTTATTTTGAAACTGGTTCAGGGATGGCGTCGGTGAAGTTAATGGAGTGTCCCAAAACATGTAGCTATTCAATTCAGTTCATCATTCTGTAATCCTAATGCCCCTGTCCCACTTAGGAAACCTGAGCGGAAACCTCTGGAGACTTTGCGTCCCCCCCCCCCCCCAAGGTTTCCGTGCGGTTCTCGGTGGTTGCAGGTGGTTGCCGGAGGTTGCGGGTAGTGCAAGCAGGTAGGGAGACTGACAAAAACATCCGAGAACCTCCGGGAACCGCACGGAAACCTTGGGTGGGCGCAAAGTCTCCAGAGGTTTCCGTTCAGGTTTCCTATGTGGGACGGGGGCATAACACTACTGCATAAACTAAGGACAATCTACACTTATACCTAGCCAGTTAACCTATAAACTTGTACGTGCTTGGAGTGTGGGAGGAGAACGGAGATCTCGGAGAAAACCCACGCAGTCACGGGGAGGATGTACAAACTCTGCCCAGATAGCACCTGTAGTCGGGATCGAACCCGGGTCTCCGGCGCAAGGATGCATCGTTACCGCTGCATCACCGTGCCGGCCATCGATTAATAGATTTTTTAAGTCATAAATTAGATATTAGGAGGATGTTTAGGGGAAAAATAAAGCTATGTACTTCCCTATAGTTTGACTTAATTTTCTAGGCAGTTCAGGATCAAAATCGTAGATATTTCTACCTTATAAAATTAGACATGTATTGTAATTAAATGGGTTAGAAAAGGTAGAGGAAATTACACATTACCCACCCCCCACCCCACAGAAATGATTGGACAATAAAAATGACACCCATGGCCAAGACGTTGCGAGTTATTAACTTTAATTATCAATTGTTGTCACATCAAATTTGCCCAAAGTACAAACGTTGAGAACTTTGGGGAAAAAACAAAATGTTGGGGAAAATACAAAATGTATCTGGATTAGCAGTATAGAGATGAGAACATTGATAACACACACACATTCTGGCCATGTGCGGCGTCTTCATTTCTGTAAAAAAAAAACTTCCCGTGGAAACAAATCTATTTACAGCTTGAAAAAACAACCTATTTTAAAATCTTGATGACACGGGTCATTACATTGGCCTTCACTGATTTCTCCCCCCCCCCCAAACAAATAAAGCAACCGCATTCTTATGCTTCCACGAGATCTTAGGTCTAAGAGCCAGAAAAACATTGCATGCATATTCGGTATTGTCTCTGCAGTTTCTATTATCCCAGCCTGTTCCGTCTGGCAGCTCTGAACCAAGCACTTTGCCGTGTAGAGACGATGACAAGCAAATTTCGACAATATTGTGCTTGTCGAAATTTGGTGTGGTATGCAGATAATTGTTGTGGTATGTAGATAAGGAGAGTTACGTAATCAGGATTATGATACATTTATGGAAGATCGGGCAATGACCGGTTCGCGGAAAATGTCTCGGAAGAGGTGACGAAGCCAGGAACAGATCAGATTATCAAATCGAATGGCAAAGTCAACTGGAGGGGACATGTGGTTTACTAGACTTTCAGAATACTTTGATAAGACGGCACATTAACCGTTACGTCATAAGTATAAGGAACATATTGGTGTAAGTTGAAATGAGCCAGAAAACGGGAAGCAATGAGTAGCCTTGCCAATGTTACTTTTTTTCAATTGGCAAGAAGCAATGTACGATGTGCGCACCTCAAGCGGTTACAAGTTACATTCATGATTAGCTTGACGGCACTGTCGGCATGGTGGCTACATTTTCTAATAAGCGCATAAGATACCAGACTGAGAATTTCTATGATAGTACATTTGATCGAAAGAAGAGCGAATGAATCGCTGCATCACCTGCAAACTAGTTTAGGTCCTTGGGTCGTGGGATGGTAAAATACGTTAAAGGGCGTGTTGAATCGTGTACGGTAGTAAGCAAACATATCATCAGCGTGGAATGGCCGGTGGGGACGGAAAGGTGGCCATTTCTTGCAACAACCCTTCTGTGGGTTAAATATATTCTATTCCCTGCTCCCCAGAGCTGACGAATGATTTTGGACATGGCACTTAAGACCTAAACCCTGTTCCCTCTTATTGGTGCGTCCTGACACACTCAGTATATTCTGTTTTATTTTGTTTCAGAAATACCGTCCGAACTGTTCGAAAATAAGCGTACAACTTTATTTCAAAGAGAAGACAACCCCGTCCTCCGCCATTAGGAGATCTGTAAGTGATCGAAGCGTCCTTCTTTATAAGGTGGTTGAAACAGAATATTTGATTGTTTTAGATTCGTGATAACGAAGAGGATTAAAGAGCCTCACAATGCCCCTCTCCCACTCAGGAAACCTGAACGGAAACCTCTGGAGACTTTGCGCCCCACCGAAGGTTTCCGTGCGGTTCCCGGACGTTGCAGGTGGTTGCCGGAGGTTGCAGGTAGTGGAAGCAGGTGGGAAGACGGACAAAAACTTCCGGGAACCGCACGGAAACCTTGGGTGGGGCGCAAAGTCTCCAGAGGTTTCCGTTCAGGTGTCCTAAGTGGGACAGGGGCATAAGTGTCCGGAAATTCGGAGTTGATCTGAAAAATAAATGGCAGAAATTGCCCGTTGGTCCAAGTTTACTTACATTCCTGGAGGAAGAAGAGGCTGCAGAAGTTGGAATATTGATTTAAAAACAAAGTGCCGGAGCATCTGCGGAGGGGCATGGACATACTTCGCTTCAATACGGGACCCCTCGTTAGCATGATGAAGGTCACAACCAGAACGTCGAACGACCATTTCCCATCGCAGATGCGTCTGTTTTTAATTTTGACTCCTCAACAGATGCTGCCTAAGCCGCAGAGTTCTTGCACCCTTTCAATTGTCGCTCTAGATTCTAACATCTGCAGCCCCCTTGTCTCCGGTTATAATTTCGATGTTAGAAATAAATTGTGACCTCTTATTAAAGGTATCGCAGTCATCAGAAAATTACTATGACAATGCTTGCAGTAACGTCACGCTTCTATCTAATCAAGTGGAGTTAGATGTGGCCCTTGTGGCTAAAGGGATCAGGGGGTATGGAGAGAAGGCAGGTACAGGATACTGAGTTGGATGATCAGCCATGATCATATTGAATGGCGGTGCAGGCTCGAAAGGCCGAATGGCCTACTCCTGCACCTATTTTCTATGTATCTATGTTTCTAAGTGCTCGTAATTATAAGAAAAAAAGGTCAATGATATGCCGAGTTTAATAAAGAGTTTTACACGAAATAAATATATAAAACATAACCATATCATATTTTTCAGTATTACAAGATCTATTATGGATGAGGATAAATATCCTGGAGCGATTGGCCGAAGCACGAAATCAAGTGAAGGTGACGATTGGAAAGGAGAAAGGAGTACCGTCGTTAAAATGAGCACTCGAGGTAACAAAGTATAACTTCTATCATGTTGTTCTTCTCATAAAATATAATTATGTATGCATTGAAGCTATAATAAGCCGCGAAAGGCTGCTGTAAGACATGTAAAGAACCACGACGTTGTCAGCGTAAGCCCGAAAATTCAGGACCATAACATGATGAAGTCTTCACGCAATTGCTTTATCGTGGGTTAAAATACATGTGGACACGTACATTGAGGAGATATTCAGGCACTAGGACCCAATGGAGTTAAGTCCAGGAGAGAGGGAGTAAGCAACGTGGAGGCAGAAGGCCCGAAACGTCGCCCATTTCCTTCGCTCCACAGATGCTGCTGCACCCGCTGAGTTTCTCCAGCAATTTTGTGTACCCTGGACACGTACATTGATAGGTTAGGTTTGGAAGTATATGGGCCAATCGCAGGCAGGTGGGATTGTTAGCGATGGGGTATGGTGATCGCAGCGGGTAAGTTGGACCGAAATGATATTTTCTACGCTGAATCACACTATGACTCTATATTGAAGTTGGCATCCTTGGAATTCAATGATAAGTGAGCGAAATAGCATCGCACAAATATATATGCCTCGTTCGGAAAATTACCATGGCATGTCAAATTTTAGGTTCCCCTTTCCAAATGCCGCACAGAAGATGATAGCTCTGAAGTTATGTTTCGAAAGGTATATGTAGCTAGATTTATTTGAAGGAAAGTCCGATAATAACTGAATAGGCGACATAATTTTTTCACATTTTAAGATATTCTTTGAATAAAAGATACAGATGATATTCAATGCGTTAAATTCAGGGATATTGCACAGAATATTCAGCTCCAGCAAAAAAAATAAACAATCAGATACATTCTAAAGCAATGTAGAACTTTTAAATGCCAGAATGTATGTCTTTCTACGATTTCACATCGCAGGCTCTGAAATCAAATTGTGTTCATAATCAAATGCAGTGGCGAATTATAGATCTGCACATTCGTTTCGAATGTTTAATGTTGATTCCCATGTTAAAATCTTTAGCATTTCCACAGTATGTTATAGTTCGTCATTGGTTGTTTCAAAATGTGTATGTGATCGGCTGGAGGCATTGAGTATGAAAACTTATCACGTGTTTTCAACATTACAGTTCCAAGAGAAAAGAGATCTGTTGGCGGCCAATCAGGTATATTGATTATATTTGAGTATAAGTTCCAACTTGACAAAAACGTCGGCGTACAATGACGTTCCGTTAATAGCTTGAACGATCACCACATAAAGCACGTTGTCTTCAATGTAATTTTCTATTCAGAGAATTATCCGCCTTTGTACTTTGTACACAATGATAAATGTTAATTTACTCATGATCAAAGAATAACCGATAACGGAAAAGCAAGCGAGCAGATAGTGTTGCATTTAGACATATAATCGAATTAAAAAAATTAATTATGCGTTTTATTATTTCTGTGGGACATAATTTGAACATCTTGACGTGTCTTGTTAACTACTCCCCACCAACATCCTCAGGACTTTTTACAGGGGCAGGGTGGAGTCTGTACTCACGTACTGCATGAACACGTGGTACTCCAACTGTAACTGCTCAGACAGGAAGGCTCTGCAGAGGGTAGTGAGGGGAGCAGAGAGGATCATTGGTGTCTCCCTATCCTCGGTACAAGAAATGTTCCAGAGCCGCTGTCTGAAATTCTAACATGCACAGTCTGAGGGCAAGTAAGTGGTTCCATTCAGGGAGATAGATGAGAATGTTACGTGGGAAGAAGAAATGACAAACAATATTGCCCAACATTGTGAATGGGAAAGTGGTAAGTTGCAAACGACAGATGAACTAATCGACAAATATTCGGTAATCGTGGTGCGTCGGAGGGTTTCAATTTTACCCTTGGAAATTGCAATTTTGTCGATCTTGCACCCTCTCCACGTGACGGCTCCTGTTTCCACCGGCTACTCTCGATTCATCCCACATCCGAAAGCCAGATAAATTGTAAATGACCTACACAAAATGCTGAAGTAACAGCGAAACAGACAGCATCTCTGGAGAGAAGAAATTGGTGACGTTACGGATCGAGGCCTTTTTTCCCAACACGAAACGTCACCCATTCCTTCTCTGCAGGGATGCTGCCTGTTCTGCTGTACTACTATGGCATTGTGTGTCGATGTTTGGTGTAAACCAGCATCTGCAGTTACTTCCTACACAATCAGTGAATGAGTCCGTGGTGTTGGGAAGGTGCTAATGAATCCTTGGAAAGGTGATGCGCTTGCGCGATGAATGAACTGCATCGTTGCAAGACATAGAGAAAAGAAGGAAAGACAGGTGGGATCGCTGTGATGGGAGGCGGCCTGAACTCCTTGGGCTGAATAACCTCCTTCAATGTCATAGTAATTAAGAAAATCATTTCAGTGTGTTTTGGAAACTTATATTCGGTTTAATTTTGTTCAGACTTTCAGAGACTCATCAAAGTTTTAAGTAAGTAACGATGCATCCATATTTTTAGACAGCTTGCTATCATAATACTGAGAAGTGAGATGCGATGTGCTTAATTTATTTGTCAAACAATCATTTGATTAAATCGTTTAATTCAAATTCGTATAACGTGACAAGACACCATAATGGGGAAATACTACTTTTTATACTAAATTTCTTGAGAATTAAAATATTTCGCGATATTCGGAGTACAATCATCACTCTAGAATAGTCATAAAATTCCATGAAAAATAAACAGTTTTTCAAGTATGTTTGGGTTTTTTTTAATTTGGCATACGCATTTCCTGCTCACAGCTTGGCAAGAGTGGCAGCAAGGTGGCGCATCAGTAGAGTTGCTGCCTTAAAGAGAATGCAGCGCTGGAGACCCGGGTTCGTTCTCGACTACGGGTGCTGTCTGTACGGAGTATGTACGTTGACCCCGTGACCCGCGTGGGTTCTCTCCGTGATCTTCGGTTTCCTCCCACACTCTAATGATGTACACGAGTTTAGGTTAATTGGCTTGGTAAATGTAAAACATATCCCTAGTGGGGATAGGATATTGTTAATGTGCGGGGATCGCTGGTCGGCGCGGTCTCGGTGTACAAACATGATCTATTTCCGCGTTGTATCTCCAAACTAAAAGAGTTTTAAGATCTGGCTCTATATTCATGAGCAAGACATTCAGTATAATTCTTATTCTTCCTTGTCCTGAGTTATTGCACAACGAAATCAATCGTATGTCAGACGAAGGATGACTCCGTGTCGTGGATATCGGTCAGTTATTGGACCTTCCCTGTTGCTTCCGTTCACACTCTTTTCGCCAATTTGTGAATGGACTGAGATTTTCCCAGTCTACCTGCATGTTGAAATCTCCCATACCGATAGGAGCATTAACTTTACGACATGCCAATTTTAACTCTTGACTCAACTTGCGCCCTCTGTCCAGGCTACTGTTTGGGGGACTATAGACTAGTCCCATTTGGGTCGTTTTAACCGTACAATTCCTTAGATCCACCCATACTGACTCCACATATCCTGTGTTGATGTCACCCCTTGCAAGGGATTGAATTGCACTCCTCACCAACAGAGCTAGCCCATCCCCTCTGCACATCTGCTTGTCTTTTCGATAGGAGGTATACCCTTGAATATTCAGTTCCCAGCCCTGGCCATCTTGTTGCCATGTCTCTGTAATTCCCACAAAATCATACTAGCAAATTTCTAACTGAGCCTCAAGCTCGTCCACATTATTTCTTATAATTCACGCATTCACATACAACACCTTGTCTTCGGTATTCGCATCCCCTCTCACCCCGGTCCCTATCGGCCTTATCCCTTCTCGAACTTTCCTTCCCATTAATTCTGGAGTATTTTGCAACTTTTCCTGTACTCACTTCCCCTTTAGCTGCATCTTTATGCTCCCAATTTGTAAATCCCTACGCCCCACTATTTTGTTTAAATCCATATGTGTAGCCCTAGCAAACCTGTCTGCCAGAACGCTGGTCCCCCTACAGTTAAGGTGTAACCCATCCCATTTGGACAGGTCACCCCCTATCCTAGACGAGACCACAGTTGTATATAATGCTAAACCCTTGCTCCCTGCACCAGCCTCTCAGCCACACATTCAGACCCCCCATCTCCCTGTTCCTGCCCTCAGTAACACGAGGTACTGAAAGCAATCCAGAGATAACCACCCTTGATGTCCTGTTTTTCAGTCTTCTTCCTAACTCTCCAAACTCTCGTGGCAGAACCTCCTTCCACTTCTTCCCTATGTCGCTTGTGCCACCGTGCACAACTACTACCGGCTATTCACCTTCCAGCTCGATGATGTTCTGAATTCGGTTCGTGATATCTTGATCCATGGCACCAGGGAGGCAATAGACCATCGTCGAGTCTCCCCTGCCGCCAAAGAATCTCAAGTCCGCATCCCGGCCAATCGAGTCACCCATAACTATCTCTGCCCGACGTCGGCCTCGCAGATTGATCCTCAATGAAGCTTGTTGTCCATGATACTGAGAACTAAGATGCGAAGTGCTTCGATGCATCTGGTTGATTTGCTTATCCAGTGTTGCTGTGTATGGCGATTAGTCAGGGCGTCCCATGAGGAATCCTACCTTGAACATCTCTAGCTTAACGCTGACCACGAATCCCAAGGCGCAGGCGGATACATCGGAGAACAACTGACTCCGAAGTATGATATTATTTGAAGAGACGGTTTGCTGTGCGTATGATCTGGACTCAGATTTGGTGGCGCATCAACACTATCGTTTTTATACACATTATTTTGTCTGCCATGAGTGCTTCTGTGTTGTACTGTATTGAAACTCACGTGTGGTCAACCAGTTCGAATGCATGTCTCTGAACGGGAGTCAAATTGAGTTGATGATGTATTTCCTCCAAGGAGTACCGACACCTTCATACTCATTTGGCATGTTTCCTATTCCGATGCTTATGGTAAATCGACTCTTTCCTCGACGATACTATTAACAACACTAGCAAGTTTGCGGATGACACAAAGCTGGGTGGCAGTGTGAACTGTGAAGAGGATGGTAGGAGGTTGCAGGGTGACCAGGACAGGTTGAGTGAGTGGGAAGATGCGTGGCAGATGCAGTATAATATAGATAAATGTGAGGTTATCCACTTTGGCGGCAAAAACAAGGGGCAGATTATTATCTCAACATTTAAGACTGAGGTGAGGAAAAACTTTTTCTCCCAGAGAGTTGTGAATTTATGGAATTCCCTGCCACAGAGGGCGGTGGAGGCCAAATCACTGGATGGATGTAAGAGAGAGTTAGATAGAGCTCTAGGGGCTAGTGGAATCAAGGGATATGGGGATAGGGCACGCACGGGTTATTGATAGGGGATGATCAGCCATGATCACAATGAATGGCGGTGCTGGCTCGAAGGGCCGAATGGCCTCCTCCTGCACCTATTTTCTACGTCTATGTCTATGTCTAACTAAAAGGTTAGAATGAAACGAAATATGAGGATGGTAGCCGCATCATCATGGCTTATGTAAGTTTCCATCCGAACCCTATTCTCCTGCCTTCTCCCCATGACCTCTGACACATGTACTAATCTATCTCCCTGTGGATAAAATATATCCACTGACGACCACCACAGTCTTCCGTGGAAAATAATTCCACAGATTCACCACCCTCAGACCAAATACATTTCTTCCCATCTCATTCCCAAAAGAACGTACTTTAATAATGTTTGCACAGATCTCTTAACAAGTAGTGTACCGCATGTGACCATGATAATTATGTTTTGGGCACTCGGAGAAACAGTAGTATTCTCTCAAGACGAACAATATTTGTTTTTATTTCAAATAGTTCATATGACTCGCATAACTTTTAACTCAAACTTTATGTTCCTCCTTTGCAGTACCAAGAAGACTCAAAAGGGGTATGCAATTACATGATTGATTAAGGCGGCACACTGGCATAGCAGAAGAGTTACTGCCATACATTTCTAGCCATCCGGGTTCGATCCTAACTCCGGGTGATGTTTGACAAGAAAAGTTCTCCGTTCTCTCCGGGACCGCGTGGGTTTCCTCGGGCTTCTCCATTTGCATGCACACACGAAAGATGCACAGCTTTTTTTGGGTGAATTGGCTTCGTCTATTTTGGGGGGAAAAATCCCCTCGTGTGTAAGATAATGTTACGCTGGTCGCCATGGATTCGGTGGGCTGAATTGAGTCTATCCGCGCTGTATCTCTAACATCTAAAATAATGTATCGCTTCTGGTTGGATTGGTTGTTGAAATTTCCCATTCTTTAGCGAGTAAGCAGTGTTTTTTTCTTTAACGTGGTAATTGTTTTAAAGTTACTGTGTCACTTCGTACTGTTCCGTTTTGCTCGAATGAAAATAGCATCTAAATATATGCACACTGCGGACGTTATTTTCTCTCTCTCCAATGCTTATGCTTTGTAACCCCACCTCATCACGGCACACGGCACAATTAAACAAGATACCAAACTGCAGTCACGATACGCTTCACAGTGTCGAGTTAACGGTCACGGTCCTCCAGGGATTTGTTCAGCCTTTGATTAAACTTTGAATTCTTCATCATGTGCTCTTGCTAACTGCTGATCACGGTCCCCTTGTTCAAATGTTTTACTATGAGAGTTTGGATTATCGGTTGTATTTTGTTTCATTTTGTTTCTGTCCCCATGGTCCCGCCGTTGCTTGAAGCGGGAATAACGTCTTCTGAATATCTAAAACTATAATAGACACAAGATGCTGAAGTAACTCAACGGGACAAGCAGCATCGCTGGAGAAAAGGAACGGGTGACCCTTCTTCAGACTCGACCCGAAACACCCGAATTCCTTCTATCCAGAGATGCTGCATAGAAACATAGAAACATAGAAAATACGTGCAGGAGTAGGCCATTCGGCCCTTCGAGCCTGCACCGCCATTCAATATGATCATGGCTGATCATCCAACTCAGTATCCTGTACCTGCTTTCTCTCCATACCCCCTGACCCCTTTAGCCACAAGGGCCACATCTAACTCCCTCTTAAATATAGCCAATGGACTGGCCTCAACTACCTTCTATGGCAGAGAATTCCAGAGATTCACCACTCTCTGTGTGGAAAATGTTTTTCTCATCTCGGTCCTAAAAGACTTCCTCCTTATCCTTAAACTGTGACCCCTTGTTCTGGACTTCCCCAACATCGGGAACAATCTTCCTGCATCTAGCCTGTCCAACACCTTAAGAATTTTGTAAGTTTCTATAAGATCCCCCCTCAATCTTCTAAATTCCAGCGAGTACAAGTCGAGTCCATCCAGTCTTTCTTCATATGAAAGTCCTGACATCCCAGGAATCATGTTCTATCAAGGCAAGCGTTATTACATTCGAAATATTTATGCTTAACAACCCCTATGAACCTCCTTCGAGAGCAGCGGATCTGTCCGCAGTTTGGCTTGCAGTGTTTCCTGAGACAAGTTGCGGCCTTGGCCGAGGTGAAGTCCCAAATACATAATGTTCCACCGCGCTTCTTTATACTCCTCTAATATATGCGTCAATATCTTCCAATATGTGCGTTGCGCATATTCTTTTGTCATTGTGCCAGCTTGCTGATTCTTCCTGGTGTGCATCTTATCTTATCTACCCAAGTTCCGATGCTCAGAAGCCCTGGGCCTCCAACTCCCCCCTGCACTGGGAAACTGCATGCTCAATTCAGTCACAGAATCACCGAACAGACTCCGCCACAACTGGCTCATGACAACAAATGACTCATTTACACTGGTCACAACTGCCGCATTTGTCCCCTATCCCTCTAAACATTTTCTATCTGTGCTCATGTCGTAAATGTTATTTAAATGTCATTAAAAACGTATGCTGCAAAAGGGCGCAACATGGTGTCATGTGATTACCATTTGGGACTAAGTGTGCTGTAATACATCTGTAATAAACCCAGAAAAGTTAACTGCTGTTCTATGTTGGAGGGAACTCCAGTTGCTGGTTTAAACCTACGATAGCCGCAAAAAGCTGGAGTAACTCAGCGGGACAGGCAGCATCTCTGGAGATATGGTATGGATGACGTTTCTGGTCGAGACCCTTCTTCAGACTGTTGTTTTTTATGTCTCTTTGTATGCAGCGATGACTCATTCCACATCTTTAGCGTTTAACCGGTGTACTATAGTAAGATTAGCAACAGTGATCACCTTTTACACATCTACTATATCAAGAATCTCGCTGAGAGCTTCCTCGTTTGTATTTATTTCCCCCCAGTGCAGGATGAGTTAGAGATGTATGGGCACTTTCGACGGCTGTTACCTCAGACATCCATAAATAACACGCAATTGAAAATTGATTTCTTCACATCAGCTGAAACTGTATTAGAATGACTGATCTTCCAGTATCGTTAAAGCTGTATGAACTTCGAACTTCAATACCGTAACGCACGTGTATGATAAATGATTTATGCGCTGGTTTGGTCTTTACTTTGCAGCGACTCCGGAAGAAGGTACGTAGGACGTCGCATTTCCAAACACAGACACACCCGTCGTCTTTTCAGTTCTGTTTCCCGTTATTATTTATTCTACACTGACTATCACTGGTCCGTCCTATTATCGCAATTCCCCAGACACAGGTGAGTAACGTCCGAGTTACAGCATGCAGAATACAATTCTTTGGCTGCCATAAACACATCGACGTTGATGTAAGAGCGGTGTGAAATTTGACAGTATAGGTTGATTACCAAACACGTCACTATGAAACGCTGGGGTCACTAACAGCTCTCGACATCATTATGACCACACCTTTTATTCGTCTACCCATCTAATGCTTGCTCTTGAACCCATATCCTCCTCTACGCATTAGCTCCCCCTTCCGAATATGTTTATATTCTTCTCCATCGTTCGTGTACTTAATCACTATTAACTTATCCATTTACAGAAGCGGAAGCAATTTTACGACGTTCAGGTAAGATGTTGCAGTGTCTCAGATGTCGTCCGAATATTATCCAGCAGACGTCCAGCGCCGACTGCAATATTGGTTTCACTTGAACAGCGAATATCGGGCAGGACTTTAGTCAACTCTGCGTGGCAGTCAAAAGTAACTTTCTCCGATTTATTTTAAATGAAGTCAAATTGATTTAAACATTGCGAAGGACAATTCATCTTAGTGCCGTGAATTATCCCCTGGGGAACTGCGGAACGATATGAGCAGACATTACCTCTAAATCGACAAGAACCATCTTTAAGATATTTAGAGCGTATCTTGTTTTTTTCTAGTTGATCGAGGTTCCGACGTTAACTTAATCAAATGTGACAAAAAATGGCACTTTCGGTAATAGCTTCATATTTCCCCAGAAATAAGAAATTAACAATTTTATCCATACTAACGTGAACGATGTAAAATACATTTAGACAAGTACATGGATAGCGTAGGTTTAGATGGATATGTGTCAAACACAGGCAGATGGGACAGTGTAGTTGGGTATGTGGTTCGGCATGTGCAAGGTATGCCAAAGGGCCTGTTACCGCCCTATAACTCTAACCCATTCCTCACAACATTATCATTGTGAATGTGAATAGGTGACTGGGTGGGCGGCGCGACTCACGTCGCAGCGGCCTCTGCAGTCCGTCTGTCTTTTTTTAAATTTTTTGTCTCGTTTTAATGTAGTTTTCTTTATTTTTTAACTGGGTATGTGTGTTGGGGGCGGTGTGTGTGTGTGTGTGTGTGTGTGTGTGTGTGTGTGTGTGTGTGTGGGGGGGGGGGGGGGACTTTTAAAATCTTTCCCCTGCACGGAGAACCAGATCTTTTCTCTGTCGGGTCTCCGAAGTCGTTGGGGCCTAGCACAGTGGAGCGGCCTCCAACCGGAACGACCTGGGGCTCCAGTCGCGTAGCCTGCGGACCTACTGTGGCCGAGTTCGGAGCGGGAGGAGCGGTGCTAGCGCGCTGCTGCGACGACCCGACCCCGGTGATTCGGAGGCTCCAACCGCAGGTCTGGTGGACAGTAACACCGGGAGCCCGCGGGTCCCTGCTGGGAGACCGCTTTTCGGGGCTTCCGCAACGGCGACTTCTCCCGCCCGAGTTGCGGGGTTGAGGATGACCTGGAGTGGGGCCTTACATCGCCCGGCGCGGCTTTAAATGGCCGCGGGGCTTGTTAGCGCACGCCAGGGGGCTCCAACACCAAGACCCGGAGCAGGGCCTTGCATCACCCTGCGCGGCTTTATAATTGCCGCGGGACTTATTTACCATCGCCCACCGGGGGCTTTGACTCTGACTTCGGGAGGAGAACGAGGAGTGCAGGGGAGAGATAAGACTTTGCCTTCCATCACAGTGAGGAGGAGATTCACTGTGATGGATGTTTGTGTAAATTGTGTTGTGTCTTGGTTCTTCTTCTTGTTTGTATGACTGCAGAAACCAAATTTCGTTTGAACCTCTGGGTTCAAATAACAACAAATACATTGTATTGTATTGTATTGATTGTATTGTATTGTTTTGGAGTATTTAACAAACATTTTCCTTTAAAAACGAAATTGCCACGTTTCCTTGTAGAATCGGAATGGTCGACCTTCTCCATAGGTAAACAGT
Source organism: Amblyraja radiata (assembly GCF_010909765.2). NCBI lineage: Eukaryota > Metazoa > Chordata > Chondrichthyes > Rajiformes > Rajidae > Amblyraja > Amblyraja radiata. The sequence continues at coordinate 14,418,317 of NC_045985.1, read as the reverse complement.
TTGCAAACATTTAAGCGGAAAATATTTTACAAACTTTTTGAAGTATAAACAATTTATTTGTTCTCAAGGCCGCAATTATTTGGAAAACATCCGAAAACCGAACGCCCCTCGATATCACGTCTAGCATTTCAGTGAGCGGGCAGTACGAAGACCGCGTGTAGTTTCAATAATCTATATAATATCTTGGGATTAGTGATAGTGGCGGGCTTTTATAATAGTTATATTTTCCGTTCTTTTTAGGGATTATCTCGTTACCTGATATATTGTATGCGTATGGAGACTTATCGAATTAATGGTATTTAAACTAACCTAATATAAAAGTAGGAATTGTTTATGTCCAGATATAAAATTGCAGAAATTCTAGACAACTAAAAACAAATTAAATTTACAATGCAAATGCTATATACTCCAGATGATTTAATCTTGAATCTATTGCATAGATAGTTATAATAGCAGTCGTGAGACTCAATTCAAGACATTGAAAAGGGCTGAAGTGTTGTCTTAAGTTATCTCCGTAAGTCACATTATATGTTCGGTATCATTGGGCCAGCGACATACTATCAAATGATAGGAAAAAATACATTATTAGAATACAAAATAATTATAAATCGGGCTCACTAAACATCGTTACATTTTTTTTCTCCCCAAGTAGATTATTTCACAAATTTCCTCCGCCCGCCCTCTAGCCATCGTCGATCTTCAGTCTCACAGGGTTTGCCGGTACAGGAGGCATTCATTATTCTATAAAGAAAGCGCAATACAGTCAATATCTCATCTACCTTTCTCTAAAGTTCATCCCCTACCCACTTGTAAGATAACATGCGATTATTAGTTGAATCGGGTAAAGTAGACAAAGGTGTATTTTGTTGATTTCTTCGTTTATAAAAACCCATTTATCTTCCGAAATTATGGAAATATAGATCTAAACGCGCGATTTCCTCTACAATACGTGTATTCAGTATACTTTTGTATTTGACTTATAGAGCAGAAGTTGTCAAGAACAGAAAATGGTAAAGGATTGATTAGTTTATTGTATACGTTATTGTCACATGTGACAAGTCACGGTGAAATTATTTGCTTGCACATAAAAGGTACGCGATACTTGCGACATAAATGGCGCTTAAAAATTACAAAGCCTGGGTTAAGCGATTATATCATTCACCCTTAGCATGTGTACAGACACATTATCTGTGATCTGATTATTTTCCATTAACACGTGGCACTCGTCAAGGCTGCCCTTGGCCTCCGTTTTTTTTGCGATTGCAATTGAGCTTCTCTCTATTGCACGTAGGTCAGCCACATTATTCCAGTGCATTGGGAAAGGAAATAGGAAATGTCTCTATATGCCGACGACCTCCTTCTTCATGTGAGCGACCCTACAGCCAGTGGTCCTGCTATTGTGTCCTTGTTAGATCAGTTTGGAACTTTCTCTGGCTATAAACTAAACCTCCAAAATAGCGACTACAGCATTTTGGGTGACCAGGGTGCTCTCATAACAGCTTACACCGTGAATTATGAGAGAGCGGGGGATGGGAGCATGACATCCTGCATCATATCATTTGTTTTTTTGTTTTTGCATTATGCGTTTCGGTGGCAATGCCAACTAAAAGTGTACCGATTTTCATTATTTTCAGCACTGCAAACACTGCTGGATGTGTATATCGAAACAGGTATTATTTGGCTCCTCAGAATTTCTCCGAAGCATTTTGAATTCCTTATCCATACGTTCCGATGCTACTTAAGGCCAATCGTCGCCCAGGGGAAATATCATTCAAAGTAGATATGTGAATTGCGAGATTTGGAAATCTCGATACTACAGGGATACACGTGTGACGTGCTACGTTTTGGAGTATATATTGCGGAGTGGATCCTTATTATTGGCTTGTGGCGTTGATCAGCCAAAACGATGTTATTCGCGCCGAGATGCGAAATATGTGACTGTGCTGTCATCTTGATGTGGACATGTGTATCCATCTGATCCAAAGTTGCAAGTTCACAAGTTATATGCGCATGATTAGGCCATCCGGCTCATCGAGTCTACTCCGCCATTCAATCATGGCTGATCTCTGCCTCCTAATCCAATTTCCCTGCCTTCTTCCCATAACCCTTGTCATCCGTTTTAATCAACCATTTGTCTATCTCCGCTTTCAAAAATATCCACGGACCCCTTTATAATTCGATACCTTTTAGATAGTTGCATGAGACCATATCAATATTACAGCAATTAATATCACATTAATATGTGCCAATATTTGAAATGTTTAGCAAATTCGACAGTGTTAACAAACTATCAAACTACGCGTATTAAACGTCTCATGATGGCTTCAATATTCGCAACATTCACTTTAGAACATATAACGTACAGCCGAGGAACGGGCAGTTCGGCCCACACTGCTTTTGCCGAACATACTGCCATGTTAAACTGATTTCATCTGCCTGTACATGGTGCATATCCTTTCATTCCCTGTACTCCCTTGTGCCTCACGATGAGCCTCTAAAACGCCAGTCAACCACCACCCGTAGCTATGCATTCCAGAACCCACTACTCTCAGTGTAAAAACAAACTTGCCCACACATCGCCATTACATTTGATCGCACTCCACCCTGTGGCTATGGTTTCTAGTATTGGACCTTTCTGTAACGGGGCGACCAGAGCTGCACTCATTCATCCAAATGCAACATGACCAAAGTCCCAAACAGCTAAATAATGACACCTGACTCTTATAGTGAATGCCTCCAGCAATGAAGGGATGATGCATAACACACGACTTTTTTGCGATCCTCTCTGCTTGTGCTGCCATCTTCAGTACGCTGTGAACATGGCCTCTCAGACCCCTCGACATTGCTGTAAAGGGTCTTGCTGTTAACTGTATATTCAGCCTCCAAAGTGTAGCACTTCACACATGCTCGGGTTAAACCCCATGAACCGTTTATCTGCTGGATTGGGCAGCTCATGGGAATCTCGCTCTATCTTCTGACAATGGTCCTGAATGTTTTCCACTCCTCCGGCTTTGGTGACATTGGGAAACTTACCAACCAATCTACATTTCCGTCCATATAATTTTTATATATTACAAACAACGTGGATCTATTCACCGATCCTTGCGGGAATCCACTGCTCGTTCAGCCAGAACATCTACCTTCGCCCACGTCCCACTGCAGTTCTATTTAGCTAGCTTTACTATTTATACTATTCGCCGTACCTTCAGCAATCTCCTTCGTCACCTCCAAAAATGTACTCCGTCGTTCGTAAATCAGTCCGTAAGACGTGTGTGTTGGTTTCCCCCGTCCCTTGGCATACAGAAACTAATGTGAAAGTTTTACTGAATACATATAGGCAATTGTCATCAATAATGACTGGGTATAAAACTCACTTGACTTTTATGGTCTCCTACCATAGGACAAGATCATCAATTTTGTGCCGTCCACTTCCTTTCCTTATTCTTTACACAATCCTCTATCTCCATGTCACCAAAAGCTAAATTGAAGTTAGTATGAATGTTGCGCCATATTCTGACATATTTCTATGCTGCTCATAACATCTTAGAGTTGCTCTTAAAACGGAGACTGTTAATTGCTTAGATTTTTGCACCCGGAGTGAGATGTAATTGATGTTGTGTCATTTTGAAAGACTCCTATTCAGACATTTGCAAACAGTTGTAACAGCAAATATCTAACAACAAGTTAAAACGGACGACAGAATTATCTCATTCAAGTTATAGATATCAAATTAAAATAGCAATAACATAAATAAATAATACACGCGGCGCAAATATATAAACATGAATGTGAATGAGGTTGCTCTATAGGGTTGTGTAGTTGGACTTTCACACTCAGTACTGACGTGTTAATTTACACATCATATTCCGTTCACTTGTCACAGGAAGTTTAACGATAAATTGTGTATGTTTTGCTTTGCAGAGAATGATATGGAAAAGTTGGAAAAAGGTAGGCACATGTTTTTTGTAATCTCTCACGAATTAACATTTTGGGAGAATCTCGTTTGAAATGTATTTTTTCTTCCATTTTATGTTTTGCGTTGTAGTGCTAAAATGTAATCTCCTCACCCTACGTGCAACCAAGCACGCATCAGACAGTTTAGTATTCATGGCTATGACAAATAAATCAGTGCCTCGAATCGGTTACCATCTAAATAGACACAAAAATCCGAGATGAAGTGGGTTTTTTTTAATGCTCCCACATTGACAAGTTGAGCCGAAGTGCTATGTCCTCACTGTATCACTCAATGACTCCATGAATCTACACATTTGATATTTATTCGTAGTATTTGTATGGAGTAGGTCACAATGAAAAAGCAGACGGAAGCTTCTTCCGCTCGTAAGCTTGTGTAACCATGTAATCTATAACATGGGGGAAGTACATGCATTATGTGATGTCTAGGTCATACCAAGCATACGTGTCAATTGACGTGAAAAGGTTCTGACCACGTCTTCTTTCTATGCATCTGCTAATTTTATGTAAATCGCCTTTCAGCCACTGGTGCTCTAGGGAAAGCAATCATAGTTTATAAATCTCTTACATTAATACTCTCTAACCCGTATAGCATTCCGTTAATACTCTGCAGAACCTTCTCTTACGGATCAGTCTTCCTGTAATATAACTGCTCACGGTGATATCATACTATCTTTTTGAACGAAATGAATGTCTTACTTTTTGTTTGTGCAGAATGTGACGCCAACAAAACACAAGATCTAACTTCTGGTAAAAACGCAAATGATTACAACTGACTTTCACATCTAATCTACGTTACGTACAATTTTATTTTCATTGTATCTTAATGAATGTTGAACGAGCATTGGAAAGCATATAAGAAGTCGAACACAAAAATGCTGGAGTAACTGCAGTGTTTTATGTATACCTTCGGGTTAAACCAGCATCTGCAGTTCCTTCATACACGCCTGCCGTTTAATATCCGTATGACATGGCAACTGAAATATATTGAGCTCTGCGGGTCTAATCCCAAATGGTTTCTGAGGCCATAAAGCCTATTCCCTTGATTGAAATTGTGCAGTGAGAAGGAATAATTTGGTTTTAACGAATAGCACCCATAGTGAAACATACGGAGGATTAATAGGACATGATTAATGAGTCGGTTTTTACGACGCAACTGTTATCTATTGGATAAATGAATGTTTATCGTGTCATTGTCTTGCATGCATTTCTGCCTGTGAGGTCTGCGGAGCCCCTTTTCCTAATAAACTAATGGGTATTGAGGCGCCACTTGTCTTTCACAATAATTGCCTATCCTAAACCCACGAGGATCCACATGTCGCCTACATGGTGTTTATGACACCTTATGTAAACGTGAGGAACACACACATTTCTCGTCCATGGAGGTGAGGTCTCCATATCAAGTCCAATTGGCAAACCTCCTTCTCTGTTTTTACTTTAATCGGGAATGGTCTGTTTCTCTGAAAAGTGAATCGTCTGAATTATTCATTCGGGTTTCCATTCTCCTGAGACACTGCTGGACATTTCCAGCTTCTCCTTTTGCTTTATCTGTCATTAGCTCTAATGTGCAATTCACGGTTTTACAACGCAACCTTCCTTATGTTCTCATTGGCTACACCCATTATTAGAAACTGATACGCAACTAATGGAATAGCTCCATTTGTTCAATTTATTCCACACCTACCAATTGTTCAAGTGCTTTCTGAATTCAACTTCAGATGAAGGATTTTCATTCTGAAGCGAGCAGAAGCGCCATTTCTCTTTCAATGCCACATAAGTTGCGCGACGTGCTGAATGTTCCCACATTTTCTGTCTTTGGTGTGAGTTTCCAGCATTTGAAGTTCCGGTTTGACCCCCAACTCGAAATCGATCCCCGAATTTCTAGTACTGGACAACATAACGGCTTGACCAAACGAGTACACACGATTTTAAGATATGTTACCATATTCTATTTGTAGAACTGGCCAGCTGTAAAGAAGACCTAAAAGCATCACGTAATTATAAATTTACATTATTCACTATGTAAATTTAATCAAACTATGAATCTGATGGCATAGTCATATCTAATTGTTTAAATATTCTCGCGTAAAATGTGCTCAGAATTGCATTCATGCATTGTGCATTTTGACATAGTTTTATTCGTAGCATAGCGCCGTGAAGCACAAGTTTCGTTGGGGAGCATCATGCCAAGTTAAACCAATCTATTCTCAATGCAGGTTGATCAATATCCCTCGATTCCATGTATATCCATGCCCCTTTCTAAATCTTCGTAAACGTACCATCGCAGCTGCGTCCAATACCACTTTGAGGCGAAATCCAGCTATCCCGCCGCTCTCTGTTTAATACGCTTGCCTCACCCACCGTCTTTGTATGCGCCTCTCTGACGATAAAATAGCCATCTAGCCTTTGACATTTCCACCTGACATTACAATTATATAGTTGTTTATGAGGTATGAAAAATAAAGTCGCGATTCCCTCCATGCTCATTGAATACTTCCACCCATGCGCATGCTGTGGTGTACCAACATGCCGCATATGTACCCAAGTACTTTGCAGTGTCCCGTAAAATATTGACAATACGTCGTGAATTACAGTAATTCATGAAACGACACGCATTTTAGGATCAATTGACAATAAAGGATTAACTGTTGTGCTTTCTCATCTGTTAGCTAACGGTCTATTCTATAATGTATTTGACCCGCGTCTCATTTTCATACATTCTTTATCTCCGTGTCCATCTGCGCAGACTCTCAGTCAGAAGAAGGGTCTCGACCCGAAACGTCATCCATTAGTTCTATCCAGAGATGCTGCCTTTTACGCTGAGCTAATCCAGAGATTTGTGTCTATCTCTAAATTTAAAAAAAAAGTTAGGTAATCAGATCCGATCGTAAACAATGCGGCAAGAATTAGTAGTCTTCATTTTATAGCTCCCCATGCGCTTGAAACTGAAGCGTTCAACATACCCCGAATATATTTATTTTTCCTCAGTTGACCTAAATGATCGATTTTCAAACAGCCGTATGCCGCTGTCCCGCTTAGGAAACCTGAACGGAGACTTTGCGCCCCACGCAAGATTTCCGTCCGGTTCCCGGTGGTTGCAGGTGGTTGCCGGGATGCAGATAGTGGAAGCAGGTAGGGAGACTGACAAAAACCTCCGGGGACCGCACGGAAACCTTGGGTGGGGCGCAAAAGCTCCAGAGGTTTCCGTTCAGGTTTCCTAAGTGGGACAGGGGCATAACTTTACATGTTTCTCTCTGTATTTATTTTACAATTTATTGCCGCTGCTGTGATGTCTTTCCATGTATGAATTCCACAGCGTATCAACCGCACCGCCCACCCCTCTTCATAATTCAAAGAGAAAATATAGCGCATCGTTCTAACTTATTATTCATGTTCTATATCTGAACAGAAACAACTCTCAGGGAGAAGGAATCCGGTACGTAGAGTCTGAGGAAGTGTTACGACCCTGAGATGTCGCTTGCACATTCCTTCCACAGGTGCACAGATGGTGACTGGCCCACTGAATTCCTCCAGCGCTTTGTGTGTTGTTTAAAACATGTAGAATACGTGTTTAAGGTCATTACGTTATCAACGTAATTCTTTATTCGCCATGTTTTAATACAGTTGACTTGCAGAACAAGAGGTTATCATCATAATGCAATCATTTGTGGGCCAAACAGTTCTGTGGAAATACATGGCTCATCGCATAATCATAGATTCATTTTACCAGTGACATGTTTGGATATCACTCGTTTCTCCTTCTACGATTGCTGATGTTATATAGTATGCACAAGTCTGGCATGTTCATTTTCCACACAACATACCAAATAAAATACTATTCGTCCTCGTTTTCCACAGCATTCACTCCATTCTCTTTGACCAAGCAGGCTTGCCTTTACGTCCACAACTATATTTTCTAGGGGCAGGTTATAGCCGGTAAAACGGTATGGAGGGGCGATCATTATTCCCATTTGCAAGTATTCCCAGCTCTTGGCTGGCATTGTATTCGCAGTAAGTGCGAGCCTACGTGAGGTCGCACATTGCCTCAACGTCCGTAAGCGTCGCGAGATCGGACCTGCGCTGATCCTTTTAAATTCACTGGCTGCTTGTCAGTTACAGCACTGATTCGTGTTGGGTTTTTAAAAAAATTCAACTAGGCCAGAATAGGCCGGTTGCAGAACCCTGTAATTCTCCTTCCCATTCCCACACTCACCGTTATGTCCCATGGCTCCCTTGTCTGAGTAAGTCTAAACGCAAATTGGAGGATAATAATCTCATATTTCGATTGGACAATTTACAACCGCGTGATATTAATATCAATTTCCTCTAACCTAATGTAAAACCTGCATTTCCTCTCTCTCCACAACCCCACCATACTCGCCCCTCCAACGAAGCCGCACAAGCTTCCCGTTCTCACCTATCAAACCGCTCAAATGGCCAGTTTTTTAAAAATCATGGTAACCTTCTGGAACATCTTTCATGTATTTGGCTGAAATGTCTCTACATCCCATTCTATATCTCTCTTGCCCTTTCCCCCGGCTCTGAGCCTGAAGAATGGTCTCCACTGGAAACGTCATTCATTCCGTCCGATCGGAGATGCTGCCGTCCCGTTGATGCACTCCAGCATTTTGAGTCTATCTTAGGCTTGAACTGTTATATTTGAGCCTTCATTATTGTGCTTTTCGGCAAAATGTCTCCACAGAATTTTTAACGACATGAAGCTGGATTATTATGTCGGACAAGCAGGTGTAAAGGAATTATCGATAACTTAAAACGCGTGGCGAACAGCGGTGACAATAATTGGACGATAATTGGACAATAATTTCATACAACAATATTTTAATTTCAGAGATCAGAGACCTCAAACAATCAGGTGAGTAATAAAGCTATTTATTCCCAGTTAATGAAATATACTACGTAGCGCAAGGAAAGTAATTAAAAACGATTGTAGCGGAAAAGAGCTTATAGCAACTAAACATACAGGCTCCAGATAATAACTTAGTTTACAAGAAATTTCATTTCCGTTTCATTATTATCTGGCCTCCAGCATTGTAAATTCAAATGCATTTTCTACAAACGATACGCTATTGGTCTATGTTCATTCTTGCAACACCTTATCTCCGAAATACCCAACTGTGCGAAATTATTTAAGTATCGAATTTCGTTTTCAGACGCCGGCAAACTGAAGACCAGAGTAGACGAATTAGGTGAGAATGAATAATTTGTCTTCAAGCCATTCGGAATTTACAATTACCTCCAACATTTCAAGACGTACAGGTTAGGTAACGTTGGTTACAGCTTCTGTAAACATTGTAAATGTATATACCTACAAAACTAATCTTGTCCTCTTACCGGATCTTATTTTTAAATTTGCACATAAACGGTACCGGATAGCGCTACGATTTCCCGCCACATAACTCGGCATTCTACTGTGCTGCAAGCGCATCAAGTTTTATTACGGTCGGTGAGATATTACAATATTTATTGGTCTGTTGTTCACCGGGACGGCGAAGCCCCTTCCGGCACCCGCTGTCAATGACGGACGTCGAGAATAAAGCTGAAGGAGCGGAGTAAGCAGAGAGTTGGCGGGGGCTCTGTTCGCGGGCGGAGACTGTGTTCGCGCGTGGGGGCTATGTTCGCGCGCGGGTGCTGTGTTCGCGCGGGCGGCGGGGGACGTGTTTGCGGGCGGGGTCTGTATTCGCTGGCGGGGGCTGTGTTCGCGGGCGGGGGCTGCTTTCGCGGGCGGGATCGGCGGGGGCGGCGGAGACCACCACGGCCAGCCGGGCGCCGATGTGTGCAGCCGGTGCTGGGAGCCGATGGGTGCGACAGGTGCCGGGGACGGGAGCAGCTGAGTGAGCTCCTCCTACCGCTCCACCACACCCCCTCTCCCCCACACCACCCTCCTCCAACCCATCCACCACACACTCCCTCCCACACAGCCCACCTATCGCACCCCCCGTCACCGCAACTCCCTCCCCCAACCACTCCCGCGGTGAAAAAAAATCTATTAAAAATCTCCGCAGTCCGCGAGACAGTAGTGATGGGACTGATGATCGAGGTTCACCAATTAGGTAAACTCCCGATGTTACCGTCCACAGGGCCCACGGCCGAAGCCTCGCGTGTGTGTGTGTGCGCGTGCAGCCATCAACGAATCGTGTCCCCCCATATTTTGATAGCGATTTCCGCCCCTTGACCCCACAATCCCCACAAACCCCTCTACCCCCACACCCCCCCCTACCCACACACCCCTACAGCCACACCCCCTCCCTCAACCCTCGTCCTCCACGAACCAGCCCTCACCCACGCACCACCCTGCCCCACGGAACGGCACCCCCACGCACCCGCCTCCCCCGGGTACCCCTCTCCCCCACGCACCCACCCTGCCACTCCCCCCTCCCCACTCCCCGACGCCCCCTGTCCCACTACCCCTCTCCTGCCCCTCCCACACACCCTCTCCCCCACAAAGCCCCACCCCCATACCAGCCCCTCACACACTGACACTCACCCACACATTCCCACGCACCTCCTCCCCCACACCCCCTCCCTCACAACCGCCCCCCTCACGTACACACCCCCTCCCATACACCCCCCGTCCCCCACACACCCCCTCCCCAACACAACCCCTCTCCCACATACCCACTCCCCACACATCCTCTCCACCATACACCCCCCACACACACCCCCACCCCCTACAACTCACCCCTTCCCCCACACAACCCCCTCCCCAACAACGCTTCTCCCCCACGCACCCCTCCCCACACACCACCATCCAACTCCTTCCCACCCCCACACCCCCCTCCCCCTCACCCCTCCACCTACACATCCCCTCCCCCACACAACACCCTCCCCCTCCCCCCCTCCCCCACACACCACCTCTCACACACCCCAATTCGCCGCAGCCCCCCCCCACCGGTTTAATCTAAACAAAATTCACATTAAAATGTGCTTCAGAGCGATTGCGATACAACGGTGAAAATATATCCGAACTTTGCAAACTTAAATAACTGTGGATCGTAAATATTTATTTGTATTTTTACAACTTGATGTGTCGCTGACTATGTCCTTCTATGTATGTTATCCTTTGAAAACGAGTGCACGTTTTTGCATTTTCCATCTCAACAGAAAAGGAAGTTGAAGAAAAAGTTAAAGGTAGTCAATAGATTGGTCCAGATGTCGTATTGCTGGTAATACGGGAGGTTGTGTTCAGCCCTGCGGGTACTTTCTGAGGAAAATTGCCTGCAACTTATTTTGTCCCCACTGGCTTTGCCAGATTGATACCGACAGTCAGTGTTCGCTCTGACTTTGCAATTTGCAGTTTCCCCAATATTCACAGCTATTTAAAGTAACATAACATACATAATACGTATTTGGAAATATAACATCGCTTTCACCGTTGCTGTTGTGAATTGAAGGATCGAACTGATTTCCATTGGAACCACCATCGCCCTAACAAAGCGGTTCTATCGGTTGTCTTTTCATGGCTTCTTCAAAGCAACACAAGGATGTTCAAGAAAAGCACCGGCATTCATGTGGACAATCTAAGGTACACAAAAATGCTGGAGAAATTCAGCGGATGCAGCAGCATCTATGGAGCGAAGGAAATAGGCAACGTTTCGGGCCGAAACCCTTCTTCAGACTGGTGGGGGGTGGGGGCGGGGAGAAGAAAGGGAAAAGGAGGAGGAGCCCGAGGGCTGAGGGAGAGATAGGAAGGGGAGAAGACAGCAAGGGCTAACAGAATTGTGAGAATTCAATGTTCACGCCCCCAATTCTCCCAATTTTGTTAGCCCTTGCTGTCTCCTCCCCTTCCTATCTCTCCCTCAGCCCTCGGACTCCTCCTCCTCCTTTTTCCTTTCTTCTCCACGCCCCCCCCCCCCCTCCCCCCGCACCCCCCATCAGTCTGAAGAAGGGTTTCGGCCCGAAACGTTGCCTATTTCCTTCGCTCCAGAGATGCTGCTGCACCCGCTGAGTTCCTCCAGCATTTTTGTGTACCTTTGATTTTCCAGCATCTGCAGTTCCTTCTTAAACACACGTGGACAATAATAATAATAATAATGGATGGGATTTATATAGCGCCTTTCTAATACTCAAGGCGCGTTACATCGCATTATTCATTCACTCCTCAGTCACACTCGGTGGTGGTGTGCTACTTCTGTAGCCACAGCTGCCCTGGGGCAGACTGACGGAAGCGTGGCTGCCAATCTGCGCCTACGGCCCCTCCGACCACCACCAATCACTCACACACATTCACACACAGGCAAAGGTGGGTGAAGTGTCTTGCCCAAGGACACAACGATAGTATGCACTCCAAGCGGGATTCGAACCGGCTACCTTCCGGTCGCCAGCCGAACACTTAGCCCATTGCGCCATCTGTCGTCCCGGACAATCTATACAGTTACTTGGAACAATCAAGTAGATGCAATATACGGTTTAATTTCGTCGTTCCAGACAACGATTAAAGTGGGGAAAAAATGATTTTATTTGCAGAAACCAAAACATGTAAAGACGATTGTGTGTTGTCAGGTGAGCGGGAAATTTGCATACACACCTTTACTAATTGTATCTGCACGCATTCGTTATTAACGTAGCATTGCAAATAAAACATTGAACCTTTTGAAAAGTTTTACATCCTTATTTATTGCAGTTATCTGTCAGATATTAAGTATGTCTGTCAAATTGAAACCAACGTATTGTATTTTTAATATTGTTGGAATTGAAAATTTGATAAGAGAAGCACTGTACAACACATTCCCAAAGACTTCTCTAATATGAATGTTATTATTTTACACGAACTAAACAGAGGAAACGAAGGATAAAGGTTAGAGTTTCGTTTTGGAAATAATGTTTTTTTCTGAATGTATGGATATCTGAAATGTACGGATTGCATAAGTATGCAACAGCTGATACCTGCACAGGTGCAGACATTCAAGTTGAATTATGTTGCATTCATTCATGAGCTGTAGTGCGAGTTGCAATTCAGAAGGACAGATTGCTAAGGGCGTCACGAATTCATGAACGACCCATCCCAGATGTTGTTTACATAACTCTCATTTATAGAAACATCTATGTATTATTTTGTTTTGGTACGCGCGCTATTAAATTAGAGAACAACGCTTTGGTAGAGCGAAATGCGTAAGAGACTTCCATCCGAAGAACAGAACAGACCGAAGAATCACCACTAAAAAGAAATGTGATTCGAGAAAGGTCATCCAGAATAGTCAGAAAAAAAGCGGAGGTTGCTACAGGATGAGTTACAACCATTCATTGCTGAAACAACTTTATTGGAGTGTAAGAATAAACAGACAAGAGATAATATTCCCGGGTTCAAAGTCAGTGACAATTAAGTGTGAGAACATCAAATTAGATTTGCACATCATCATTGTGGGACATCGTTATATGCGTTGCGGTCAGGTTCTATAATATCTTATGTGGCATTTAAACCCTTAAAAATCTATTGCATCGAAAGTAATGCAATCAGCATAAGCTTCTAAATTACGATTGCCTGTTCCATCAATGTTGATACCTGCCATCAACGGGTTTGAGTTGAGACCGGCAAAAACGCGGCACCTCAATGAATGCGTCTTCATGACATCTATCGATACCTTGACGAGAAAACATTGTACTCGAAGAAATCTAAAATATATAACTTCTATATTTCCCAGAAATCAAAAAACTGAAGGAGGACGTGGCAGCAGAGAGTAGGAATAATATAATTATCTTTATTTTTATGCACCTTTTAGAAATAATATAATCTGTCTCTTCCATGCAATTGATCATTACGCGTCTAGGGGGTACATATGAGATGGATCTCGCTCGATGTTTATTGCAATACGTTTGTTTTCGCTGGAAGAATGTTTGCACTCTTGAGCTCGGTTTACTGAAGGGCTCTCAACAGTTGAAATACCTGCGCTCTCCTATTTTTCCCGCTATTTGAAGGCCGAAAATAACCCTGCCAGATTTGGCACCCTTTTTATATTTCTTTCTTTTTTGGGGCAACGCTGTCCAATGTTTTAGTGATACAGCGCAGAAGCCCACGTGGAACCGAGGAAACATACACACCCTGTACATACACAACTAGTAGTCAGGATCAAACTTGGCATTGTAAGACAGCAACTCGGATTGCGCCACGTGCCGATTCCAAATCTTATTATGACTTCTTGCATGCCATGATACCATGTCCTTAGATTACATTTTCGCATTATTTCGATTATTGAAGTCGGATTAACTTGTGTCCCTGTTAACAACCTCTGCTGCTGTCCCCAATCTATTCCTTTCTTAAGTAGTATCTCGGCTATTCTGGCAATGGTTAAATAATATTGAATGTTTAGGAAAATGTTCACAGCGCACTTAGTATTTTTATCTCATTAGATATAAGAAACTAATCTAAGTAAATATATATAAAGATTAAGATTTGCCTTGAATATATTACATCGTGACTGAGGTCGAAAGAGTATGTCTACCTGGGAGTCCAGCCCTTGCATGTGAGATATTAGAAGATCCGATTTGCAGCATCTGACTTCCAGCGTTCTGCACGTCCGTGTGGAACATGCGCAATGGAGTCAGATGGTGTGAATGAGAGCTATTGCATTGCTAATATATTTTATTATACACTATTCTACTAGATGTTTAGTCTACATGTTAATGGCAGTGTGTTCAAGTTCTCGGACAACTCTATTCCTAAATGGGACTGAATTGTTCGTAATATACGTCGTTCAGCCTTTGCTATGATTTTGATTCGTGTCGCCATTTATTTATTTATTTGTTTATTTGTTCCGAACAAGTAAAGACATAAATAGGAATAAATAACAACAACAAAATCGAAATAGTCAAACAATTGGACATTCCAGGTAATATTTACAAAGCAATGAAAAGCATAAAGCAACATTTAAATGTCCAACACTTTTTCTTTACAAGCTCGAAAAGGAGTGAGAAGAAGAATAACTTATTTAATCTCACCCCTTCTCCCTAAACCCTTCTTCCATATTTAATAATTAATTAATTAATAATAATAATACCCCAGACTATTTTTAGAGATGCATACAAACATATATATACATACAACTGATATCCACTTACAAGTAATATGTATGGAGTAACCAAAAAACATAAATAAATAATAAACAAAGTAATAAACAAACACCAACCCCTGTTTGTCAACCATCCCCTTCATCCCAGTACCTTGTGAAAAAACGTTTTTTGTATGTCATTTTGAACTGGTTCATGTTTGGACATTGCTTTAACTCCACAATGTCCAAACATGAACCAGTTCAAAATGACATACTTGTGACAAAATGACAAAATGCCATTGACTTCATTATCCAGAGAGACAGGCGTTAAAGAACGTAGAGGAAGTATTTGGCATAATATAAAACATTGCGATTTGACTAGCTTTCGAGTAATGCCTGGCTCATGTCTATCGTATTACATTTCGATATTTTGTAAATGAGCAACGTCGCTTTTAGATATCAACACATATGTAGAAAATATTCAAGATTTTATTTCGCAATTTTGCTACAGCCGAAAAATTTGATGACAAGAGTAAAGGTAAATTATAAGTAAATGCATTTTATGGAACGTTGTTGTAATGGGTGTTTGGAACTGTGCAGCTTGGGACAATGCAAAGGAGATTAGGACTAATGGCACATATATTGTCTGTCCGCTAAGACTTTTGCATTGCAGGATAGAGACATAGAACCATAGAAAATAGGTGCAGGAGTAGGCCATTCGACCCTTCGATCCTGCACCACCATTCAATATGATCATGGCTGATCATCCAACTCAGTATCCTGTACCTGCCTTCTCTCCATACCGCCTGATCCCTTTATCCACAAGGGTCACATCTAACTCTCTCTTAAATATAGTCAATGAACTGGCCTCAACTACATTATGTGGCAGAAAATTCCAGAGATTCACCACTCTCTGTGTAAAACATGTTTTTTCTCATCTCAGTCGTAAAAGATCTCCCCTTTATCCTTAAACTGTGACCCCTTATTCTGGACTTCCCCAACATCGGAAACAATATTCCTGCATCTAGCCTGTCCAACCCCTTAAGAATTTTGTAAGTTTCTATAAGATCCCCCTCAATCTTCTAAATTCTATCGAGTACAAGCCGAGTCTATCCATATTTCTTCATATGAAATTCCTGACATCCCAGGAATCAGTCTGGTGAACCTTCTCTTTATATCAAAGAACACGTTGAAGTTTCGTCACACAGCATACCATTCTCCTGGCCTAGATTGTGAAGCAAAGTGTCCAAACAGCACGTGCATTCTGTTGCTGTTCTGCGGAACAAAAAGTAGCATTATTAACATATTTGAATAAAACCGATTAAAAATAGAACAACTCACCTGAACAACATGTGAACAATAGAAAAATAGAACAACATGCACTGTTGGTTCTTGGAAATTTTATTTGTCCCTTTTATAGCATAAACATGCAACTGGTCTTTGTTGAAACATGTCTCAGCGTATTTCAAGTTTCTGGTGAGATAAATTTCCATCAGTCAAACGTCAATTCTTCACTAATCAATGTGGTTTACCTGGTGTCATTTTACTTCCGCTGTGCAAGCTGTGAACCAAAAATTGCTCAGTTGTCATTAAAAATCTAGTCATATGTTTTCTCAGAAATGAAAAAAAAATGTATTGGAAACAGCACCAATTTTCAGTGACATCTGACGATTTTTTTCACTGTTCTGAATTTAAATCTCAGGTCAAAAATTAAAGTCATGATTACTCCTAAAACGACATTAGAACTCATCATGAAGCCGATTGTTTATTGCTGTAATTTGACAGTTTTAACCACCGCTTCGTATATTTTAACGTTGCGAATCGGCATGCCGATCATCGTGAACAAATAGACGGAGAACACAATGTATTCAAGAAATCTCCAAGTTCTCGGAACATCTTTTAAAGTAGTTATGGAACTACAAGAGAACTGAAGCAGCGCACGAGTTCTGCCTATGCGCAAATTGGAAAAAAATCTGCAGATCTGCGAAAGAATCTCGGAATACCGTAGAAGTAATGTAAACAAAGGAGAAAATAGTTTGTTCTCTGTCTCCACCCTCTTTTGGGATGCAAAGGAACATGAATTCTCTTCCCTTGGCATTTGGACAGGTTTTCAGATGTAAACAGGTGTAGAGTGCTGTGGGCCAAATACAGATAAACTATCTTCGAATGCAAATTGATCAGGATTATCAATAATGTATGCAAAAATGCAGATATTGCTTTGTGTGACATGGTTAAATATACGAGAACCTTACTCCTTATTCCCACTACTTTTCCACCTCCCATTCCTTTATTGCCTGACAACCATTTGTAAGTCACCTCCTTATACATTCTTGCTCCCCATTTTGGTGAAATACGTTGTCCAAAATTCTCAAAGTTGTAGATAAACTATCGTTCAATTATTGTAGAACCAAAATTAGCGATCGGGAGTTACCCTCCTGGTTGTTCCCCTTTACCTCTCAGTCACTGCCTAAATTCTGTCCAGATACAAATACTCCGTAGATTCAGCCATAGGTTAATGTCTCCGTTTCACAAAGATAGTTGAGAAGATAGTTAAGATAAACAATGCACGTCAAGGTTATACATCGGACTCTCAAGATGCTTCTACGCCTATTAATTCCTATTCGACAAACAGAGTGCACGGCATTAAGATTTGTGTTGAATAAATGAGATTGTGTTTTCAAAACTAACTATGCTCTCATTTCAAGTTATTTTGAAGGCTTTCAGCGGCTTATATTTTTTTTAATGTTTTACTTTAATTAGCTTTGCCGAGGTTTGCAGGGAAGTGTTAAGATACACGATTGGCTTTTGTCTGCTGCTATTTCACTCTGATCCTGAAATTTAAAAAAAAATGCTGATGTTTAAGGGAATCGAGCTCCTGAACGTCCAAGCAAATAGTCAGCAACTCTTCAAACTTTTTTCTCAAACCTTTTCTCTTTTCATCTCTGACCTTTACCTAACCATCTGTCTATCAATTTGTATACAATCATTACTTGCCATGCTTTTTCCTCCCCCCCCCCTTTCAATTTTCTCTCCCCATCACATACAATCAGACCGAAGAAGGATGTGGACCCGAAACATCACCTATCCATGTTCTCCAGTAAAAATGTGACCAGCTGAGTTACTCCAGCACTTTATGCCTTTTTTTGTAAATCAGCAACTGCAGTTTCTTGTTTCGCTAACAACGTTTATTTGCAATTATCGCAACGTTGAAGACATGAATAATGTATTTCCACCCTCACATATGCTGGGAATTATTTGAACGATTGTTAACGTATGTTAACGGCGCGTGATTGACGTGGAGGGGATGTTTCACTAATGGGAGAGTTTAGGACCAGAAGGGACAGGCCTGGAATAAAATGATGTATCTTTAGAAAGGAAGAATTTCTTGAGCCAGTGGTGGGTGAATCTATCGAATTAGAAATCGTTAATGCTGAAATATATCAATTTCCCCCGGTTTTAGAACTAAAGAAAAAAGAGACAGAATGCACGGATATGGGTGAGAAAAAATCTGTCCGATAAACTTTCCAGATTATCGAGAAAATATGTCGTTGTAAATGTAATCTGTACTGGAATTAATGACAAATAAAGATGTGCCCCGCTGCCCAATACAATTGATGAGTATTTTGTATCCATGAAGGGTTACGATCTTTGTTCTAAACGTTTTATGTTTCGAAGAAATGGATCGATAATTCTTGAAACACAATGACTGCAAATTAAATGTTGCGATTGTTCTGATGGATGGTAAATATATTGTCAGTGCCTTGATCTAATTGGATGCCTGTTAAATTGTGATTATCTTTTTTGCTTTGAATAAACAGAAGCTGAGAAGGACAGAGGTAAATGTTTACGTTTATGAAAAAGCGAATGTAATGATTTCAAGTTAAAGGAAACATTAATATGGCCCTAATGTGCTATAACCTGTGAAAGTGCATGCGTGAAAAATAATAATTAGACCATGAAACAACGTACAACAACGCAGGAGGGGGAATAGAGGGAGAGGATTTGGGCAGGATAGTGCTATGATTTTTCGCTACCTTATTCGCCATTCTCCCGTGTTGAAGTGCACCAAGGTTTGTTCTAATTGATCGGATAGTTTCATCATTATTCAGGTTTTAAAATCTTTTAAAAATCGTGCATGCGCAAATGGTTTCGTCAGGCCAGTGCCCGGCACGCAGATTGGTCTCCTGTCCAGTCATTCATCGTTGGCGTCCGCCTCGCCCAGCGTTGCCGTGGGTTGCACGGCCACAGCCACCCAGCCAGTCGGCCGGAATCAGCCGGAAGGGACGGACACATTCGCCGCGGGCCACCGCCAGATCCGCCGCGGGCCACAGCCGAAGCCACCGCGGGCCACAGATAGAACCGTCGGGGTCCACAGCCAGAGCCGCCGAGAGCCAACAACCAGAGCCACCGCGGGCCACAGCCGTAGCTGCAAACGCCGCTGCTCCGGGGGGAAAGGAGCGGGAACCTCGAGATCCTGGGGAGGTGAGAAGGGAGAGTGTGGCGATTTATTGAGAGTATGGTTTTGGGAGGGAGAGGTGGGGAAAGTGGGAGAGGTGAGGAAGGAGTGTGGGGGAGTAAGAGGAATAGGGGTAAAGGAGTTTGGGGAACGTGGGGGGGGGAGGGGGAGGCGGGAGTGTGGGGGATAGAGGGAGAGGCGGGGGTAGGGAGGGAGTCGGGGTGAAGTGGGAGAGGTGAGGTGGGAGGGGGGGGCAGGAGAGGGAATAGAGGGGGAGGAGTTGGGGAGGTAGTGAGTGGGGACAAGAGGGAGATGAGGACGTGAAGAGGGATAGTGGCGGGGGATCTGGGAGTGGAGGTGGGGGTATAGAGGGTAGGAGGGGGGTAGAGAGAGGAGCGGAGTTTTGGAGGAAGGGAGTGAGGGAGTGACTAAAGGTAGGGGAAAGGAGAGGGAGGGAGAGGTGTGAGAAGGGCACGCAAGGAGGGAAAGGTGCGGCAACCTCAAAATCCTGGGGTGGTGAGGAAAGAAGTGGGTGGATTGCGGGAGAGGAGGGTGTAGGGACGGAGAGAGGGAAGTTGTGCATGTGAGGAGGGAGAGTTGGGGAGTATTGGGAATAGAGGGAGAGGAGTGGGGGAGGTATGGATTGTGGAGTAGTGGGAGAGGAGGGCAGTGGGGGAGGTGAGGAGCGATAGGGGTTGATTGATGGAGTTAAGAAATGGGGGATACTGGGATAGGAGGGGTTGGGGAGGGGAAAGGAGCTGTGGAGGGAGGAATAAGTGATTGAGGGTAGGGGAAAGGAGATGGAAGGATGAGGGGAAAAGAACGTTAGGAGAATGGTTTGCGAATGGGGCACATTTTAAACTTTACAAAACCCCACTTTGACAACATTCACTTGCATGCACGGATAGTTAGAGATTTGTTACATTGTGGAAAGGAGAGGCAGGGAGTTGGGGGAGGGGACGAGGAGAGGATTGGGATAGGGAGGGGATACGGGTTCTGGAGGGAGGTAGGGTGTGACTGAGGTTAGCTGTGTGCTGTATTCAAATTTACATAGTGAGGATTTAGATTCACAGAGTGAGATCATTCCTTCTCTTTCATCTCTCGTTCTTTCTAAAGCAGAATGTTGACGTTTTCGCTGCAATATGAAAAATGCATTTATCGATGATGGAAAAAATAGAAAATTTCGTTTGTTTGGCTGCGTTTAAGTGGCATGTTGATCTTTTTACAAATAATCACAAAGGCATCACTGTATCTACTCATTCCAACTGTCTTTCTCTAAGTGTCCTTCTGCTAATTTGTCTCGGCACGCTGTTAGTTACGTTTTGGAACTTCGATATCAAATAGATTGTATTTAACATTGCACGATGTGACATTTCTTGCAGAAATAAAAAAATGTAAAGATTCCCTGAAAACATCAGGTATGCAATACTAAATTCACATTTGCCATCCACGACTCATGGCGATAGAATATTGTTCGCGTTCCTATGATGCATTTGATATGTTCGTTGATATCCATATATCTCCCTTTCAAGATATAACCCATAACCTTCTCAATGATTGAGGTGTTAGTTTAGGTATTTCTTAAGTAAAGAGTATAAGCCCATAAGACCGAAAGACCTTGAAGCAGACATTCTGCCCATCGAAACTTCTCCGTCATTCAATCATGGGTAATTCATTTTTACCTTCAAACCCAATTTTCCTGCTTATCCCGGAAACTTTCAGAAGCTCACTAATCAAAAACTACCAGTCTCCGCCTGAAAACAGACCAGATGACAGCCCCCACCGCCGTCTCTGACAGAATTTCACATATTCAGCGCCATTTTTCAAAATAAAAATTTCATCATCTCCATTCTAAAGGTACGTCCTTTTATTCTGAGTCTAGGTACCCGGTACATAGATTCTTCCACTAATTAAAACATCATCTCCACATAGACTTATACCTATGCCTTTCATGATTGGGTATTTTTCTCATGCCCCTGCCCCACTTAGGAAACCTGAACGGAAACCTCGGGAGACTTTGCGCCCCACCCAAGGTTTCCGTGCGGTTCCCGGAGGTTTTTGTCAGTCTCCCTACCTGCTTCCACTACCTGCAACCTCCGGCAACCACCTTCAACCTCCGGGAACCGCACGGAAACCTTGGGTGGGGCGCAAAGTCTCCAGGGGTTTCCGTTCAGGTTTCCTATGAGGGACAGGGGCATTAAGTCAGACCCCCCGGAATATCACATAGATCTCTGCTTAATCTGACAGACCGTTCCAGATTCCAATCGTGTTGGAATGTGTGCTAGAATTAATCCTCAATTCGCTTCAATATCTCCCTCCCCTTTTATTAAGTTGGTAACCTCTGGTTGAAGATACCTCTGCTACGAAGATCGGTCATGTTAACTCATTATCATGAATAACCTTTTCCCCCTTTGATATGTTTACATTACTTTCACGCCTGTGTTAAGTCTGATAGATATGCTGCGGTGGATGGATATCTTGTTATATTCTCAAATAAAATATTTTCAGCATTTTAATTTTGAGTTTCAAGTTAATTTTAACTGCCACGAAAACTCAGAATTAGTATTCCATTTCAGAAGTTTTTGTTTGTTACATATTTTGAATTCGAGTATCATGACTTTGATACGGGCAGATTTGCAATCGTTTATATTTTTGTTTGATTCCCAGAGGACGCCGTCACTGCCAATACGGCAGGTAAATAAACACTCAATTTGAATTCTCCCAATTTTGTTAGCCCTTGCTGTCTCCTGTCCTTCCTCAGCCCTCGGGCTGTCTCCTCCTATCCCTCAGCCCTCGGGCTCCTCCTCCTCCTTTTTCCTTTCTTCTCTCCGCCGCCCGCCGCCCTCCCCCCCACACCCCCCATCAGTGTGAAGAAGGGTTTCGGCCCGAAACGTTGCCTATTTCCTTTGCTCCATAGATGCTGCTGCACCCGCTGAGTTTCTCCAGCATTTTTGTGTACACTCAATTTATTAATATGCGTTGCTCTTTTCAGGCTTTCTGTGGACGTATTAATAACTTTAAAGCTTATTTTTGTCCGCTTCAGTAAAATACTTAATCGTCATCTTGCGAAGCGTGTTAAAGGGGTGTTTCGATATTTTATGACAGTGACTTAAGAAGTTTTAGACAATAGACAATAGTCAATAGACAATCGACACTAGGTGCAGGAGTAGGCATTTCGGCCCTTCGAGCCAGCACCGCCATTCACTGTGATCATAGCTGATCATCCACAATCAACACCACGTTCCTGCCTTCTCCCCATATCCCTTGACTCCGCTATCTTTAAGAGTTCTATCGAAGGTGCCAGAGCATCATGAAGGACCCCACCCACCATGCCAATTGATTATTTGCTCCCCTCCCCTCCCCTCAGGGAGAAGGCTGCGCAGCATAAAGACCGGGCCAACAAGGCTTAACGGCAACTTCTTCCCCGAGGCCGTGAGACTTTTAAATTCCCCAACTCCCCAACTCCCTGACTGAACCCTGACTACCCCAGCTGCTACTGAGGTCTGCTGCTACTGCTGCTGCAATGGACATTATTTTGCTGCTGTCTTTTAGCCATGCTGCTTTTTTACTTTTACTATTTTATTTTTTTTGCTCATTATTATTTAAGATTTATTGTGGTAAAATTTTATAGATGTTAGAATTTATTGATATCTTTACTGCACTTTATGGATGTCTTACTGCACTATTACGCTGCTCTGACCTGAGTACAAATTTCGTTCATGATTCAAGCGGAAGCATGTTTTTTAGCGAATGACAATAAATGAACCTTGAACATTGAACTCTCTCTTGAAAGCAACCTGAGGTTTGGTTTATGTTGTATTTATTTACGGCAAAGATTGAGAGCATTTGGCTCATCGTCCATGGCATTTCATGACAATTTAGTTCATTGCAACCAATTTTCACTCACACCCTCATGAGTGTCCCTTCCGTTTTCCAACAATCTTCAAGTAATTTCCACTACAATCACAGCGAACCGGTCATGGATTGGAAATGGACGCGTAAGCTCGATACAGACATTTCACAAGTCCGGATCGATCGGGTCGCTGAAACTGTGGCAGACAAGATGCAGCAGGTTGTTAACGAATTGCTATTATGAGCGGCAAAATAGAAGACGAAGTTTAACCCTAGCAATTGGGAGGTGCTTCGCGTTGTGAGGTTGAATGCACGGAAACTGTATACAATTAATGGCAAGACGCGACAGCGTTCATGAGCAGAGGGATCTTGGAGTCCAAGTTTATTGCCCATTGAAGGTGACAGGACAAGTAGGTAAGGTGGTTATGAAGGCCGATGACATACTTTTCCTCTTTGACGAGGGCCCACAATGTAAGCGCCAGGACGTCGTGTTGCAGCTCTAAAGTACTTTGGTTAGATCGCATTTGGAGTGTCGCGTACTGTTCGGGTCGCCCTATTGCATGGGCTCCCACCTGCTCCCCGACACACTCTTCCCCTCGATCCCCTTGGTCCACTTTCTCTGCCAATTCTTTGTCGCTTCTGACCTTCAAGGCTGCGTAGGAGGGGAGAGAGCTGAGCAGACTCCGCACCGGCAAAGCCGCTGGTCCGAATGGAGTTGGATCTATGGAACTTAAGGCGTCCGCCGGCCCGTTGTGCTGAATACCCCACCGTATCTTCAATCTGAACCTGAAGCCGGAGAGAGTTCCTGTGCGGTGTAAGACATCCAGCCTGGTTCCTGTACTAAAGAGCACGCGTACTAGCTCAACCGATGACTACAGAGCGATGGCGCTGATTTTACACATCCTTGACGATGCTGGCTGTAAATAGTCATGCATGGCTCTTGGAGTTGTTAACTTACGTAATTTGTAGAATATTTAGAATGAGATTACATTTCGATTTGCTTCCAGAAATCAAGAAATTGAAAGAAGAAAAAGCACTAATGGGTGAGAGAATGATTCAGAAATTCTGTTCGGTCCACAGTTCTGGTTAAATTGAATAAAGGCACCAAATGCAGGAGCATCTCAGCGGAACAGGCAGCATCTTTGGAGAAAACGAATTGGTTGACATTTCGAATCGAGACCCTTCTTCAGTCTGATATCAGGGGATTGGGCGGGACAGAGATAGAATGTAGTTGGAGACAGTAGGACCGGTGGGAGAACTGGGAAGGTGCGGGTGATGGAGAGAGCAAGAGCTATTTGAAGTTAGATATGTCAATGTTCATACCGCTGGGGTGTGAGCAACCCAAGCGAAGTATTAAGTGCTATTCCTCCAATTTGCCCTGGGCCTCACAATGACAATGGAGGAAGCCCAGAACTAAAATGACAGATTGGGAATGGGAGGGGGAGTTAAATTGCTGAGCCACCGGGAGAGCAGGTACGTTAAGGCGGACTGAGCGGAGGTGTTCAGCGAAAGATCCCAAAGCCTGCACTTGGTCTCGCCGATAGACAGTGCTTGAACCTGGAACAGCGGATACAGTGGATGAGGTTGGAGGAAGTGCAAATGAACTTCTGTTTCACCTAAATATACTGTTGATGTCGTTGGATGGAATCGAGAGGGGGGGGGGGGGTAACGGGACAGGCGTTGCATCTCCTTTGGTTGCAAGGGAAAGTTCCTGCGGAGGGGGTGGTTTATGTGGGAAAGGACGAGTTGACCATGGAGTTGCGGAGGGAACGGTCTCTGTGGAAAGCAGAAAGGGGTGGAGATGGGATGATGTGGCTAGTAGTGGGATCCCGTTGCAAGTGGCGAAAATGTTGGACGATTATGTGCTGTTTGCGACGACTGGTATGGTGGAATGTGAGGATAGGGGCGACTCTGTCCTCGTTACGAATGGGGGGCAAAAGCGGAGCTGCGGGGTACCGAGGAGACCGTACTGAGAGCAGCATCTATAATGGAAGAGGGGAACCCACGTTCCCTAAAGAATGCGGACATCTACGATGAACTGGCATGGACAACGTCATCCTGGGCGCAGTTGGGGCGTAGACAGAAGATTTGGGAGACGGGGATAGAATATTTACAGGATACTGGGTGGGAGAAGTGTAATCTAGACAGCTATGGCAGTCAGTCGGGTTAAATTGATTGATTAAGAAGTTCATTGGCATATTTTCTTTGAATAGTACCGCTTCCCTACAAAATATCACGAATGTCACCGGCGCCACGCTGACGTAATTAATTCTACAAACAAACCGTGTGAACTAATACCTCATTTAAATGTCTGCAATACAGAAAACAATCTAGAATGGATTAATTCTAAGGAATATTTAACATGGTCTATTACTTTAAAAAGATTCCCAACGTTAGAATATATGCAGTTCAGAAATTTTTCCTTAAATAATGCAATAATCGTTTCTATATTCTTCGTAAACAGAGGACACTAAGAATGCCGGTAAGCACTTAAGAAACGTAAAAGTCGTTCACATAAGACGGTGTCTCTGTCTGTTCAGCTAACTATCAGCCTATCAGTCTATCCAGGCAGGTACTCGCAGGTTTTGCATTCGCTAATGTCCAGCGTGTTTGAAATATAAGCTTTGAACGTATTGTCTCCTTATAATAAATTATATTTACTATTAGTCACTCTAATTATACATACGCTGTTAACGGATTATTTTGGCCGCGCGAATACATATAAGACATTGGGTCTCTGCAAGCTCTCACCTCTCTTATATAATACGTTTCTACATAATTTTACTGCCAAAATGGTCATTTTAATTTTCTGCAATATTATACTCGGGGATCTTGATCTTGGTACATGCATTTGACCAAACTATATCCTATTTCAGGCTCGCTATTTCCTCTTTATTACTTACTTTCTTATTCATGTTTGTGTTGTTATTAAATTTAAAAACCTTAAGTCAATAAATGTCTTCACTCTACCTAGCTAAATTATGAACGAACTTCACCATCACTGGCTGCAGCTCAATAATACTAAATTGGTGCCTGTCGTGTCTGTTCGATGTCCACTCTCCCATTCCTGTTAACTAGCCAACTTCTTACATCTACATCCACACATCTTCCATTATGTGCTTTGATATTTCGTACTGTCTTCTGTCGTGGCAACGTATCTGTTGCTCTTTATTCATAATCGATGTCCCTTCCTCAGTGAAGTCCAATAACTCAACTAATCATAATTGCTCAAAATTGCTGTTGGTCACGGATTTCATCTTAAGTACGATGCTACAATGTTTTTAATATTATCATGCGGCATCGAGGCGCAGCTGCCGAGTTGCTGCTTTACAGCGCCAGAGACACGGATTCGATCCTGACTACTGGTGCTGTCTGTATACAGTTTCCACGTTCTCCATGTGACTGCGTAGTTTTTCTCCGGATAATTCGTTTTCCTCCCTCACTCCAATGATGTGCAGGGTTGTAAGAGTATTGGCTTTGTAAAATTGTAAATTGTCTCTGGTGTGTCGGATAGTGGTCGTGTACGGGTTGATCGCTTGTCAGCGCGGATTCGGTGGGCCGAAAGGCCTTTTTCCTCACTGCATCTCTAAACATATTATGCCATTCCCCCCATAATAGATAGAAAGCTATCTGGCATGGAGTTGCCTGATTTCTGTCCTCAGATTCTTACATTATTTCATAATCTAATAGAATCTTCCTCAAATCTAGAATTTTTGAAATTCAAACTCAATGTATCATCTAAGATAGACACTGAAAGCTGGAGTAACTCAGCGGGATACGTAGCATCTCTGGATAGAAGGAATGGGTGATGTTTCGGGTCCAGACCCTCCTTCAGACAGGTCTATCTGCCTCTTTTCGCAGCAGTTCTCTTCCGCAGCCACGTGCGTTTTCTCGACGCTTGGTCAGCGCCTCCATCTTCAACCTCCTGAATTCTGGCTCCGGATCCAGATATCCCATTTGTGACCCAACCCGGATTACTGGTACCGACTGTCGATCTGCCGCTTTTCGCATCAGTTCTTCCCTACAGCCCAATCTATCAAATATCTCGCAAGCCTTTGGTTTCTAACTCAGATGCGATCAATTCGGAGCCGCGAATTTTCTGCCCACAGATCCATCAAATTCTAGGCAGCAGCGTTAGTGTAGAGTGTAATGTGCTTTAGATGTGAAATTCTCATCCACACTGTCTGGCCTGCTGAGTTACCTCAGCATTTTGTGTATTTCACTCCAAAGACCTTTGTAACGTGGAAACATATTGACTTTGTAATGTCGCGAAATGTCTTTCATAACAGCTGTTTATTCACATTGGCTGACGTTCGGTTACGGAATTAATGAATCTGTCAGAAGGGATCCTTTTATAGGCCCCGCATTTCTTTCTAAAACACGACGTCATTTACAAATGTTTGATCAGTGAGTTTGCAAGTAGGTTGTCCACATTACATCCCAGAAGCTCACTTTTGTATATTCACGTGCAGCCTAATTTGAAATCACTCGCGGAATAAGCATATCTTTGGAGGACCGCTGAAAAACCTTTGCGCAACAACATTGAAACATTATCTGAAGTGAATGCTTTTATATTGGAGCCGAGCAGCACAATTTATTGCAATTGTAATCACTATAACGTAATGTATAAACTACTAGCATTGATTACATTTTATATCTAACTGAGCACTATGCATCGCCATCACAAAAAAATATATTATTTTTTGGAACAGTGTATACTAAATGTTAATGGATAAGGATTCTTTATTCGGCAAACACAACTGATCACCATTCAAACACCGTTCGAGACTGCAGGGAAAACTTCGTGCGATTTTATTGTAATCGATATCTTATTTCCCATCCTCCGTAATTTGGTTTGTCTGACATTCAAGAACAAGTGCGAGGATTCCATACACATCGCACTGGGATTAAATTATCTAGCCTGATATCGCACTTACCTCATGAATCAATACAGGCCAAAACTACATGACATGTGCTCAGTGGAGCAAGACAGATCTGGAAATACATTGTGCTGATAAAATGCACAGCCTTTTTTTTATCTTTATCCTCCCAGTTTTCTTTGCAGATTTTCTTTGCAGCTCTCTCAGTGTTTCACCCTGCCAGCGATATACTACTCTCGGGCAGTTTACACTTATTCGATACATTTGTAATTCACCACTCATGTTCTAAAATGTCCAGTCGGTATTTGTGAACAACGGCCATCTGCATGCGGATATTTTTAACATTGTTCCAGCATTCCACATTACACATATTGAAGTTATTCTTTGCAGCAGTACGAAACTCTCAAGATGAACGAATTCACCATGTATAATTGCAGCACATTACATCCCAGAAGCTCACTTTTGTATATTCACGTACAGCCTAATTTGAAATCACTCGCGTAATAAGCATATCTTTGGAGGAACGCTCAATTCTATCAAACCATAGGAAGGTTATATCACCCTTCCCTAAAACATTTCATTGTCGCGTTCGTGTGGTTAGCGTATAATCGTGTTAGTGTGCGGGGATCGCTGGTCGCTGCGGACCCGGTGGGCCGAGCCGCTGTATCTCTCATCCAAACTATATCAAAACCACGAAAGTTATGGATAAACCATGAGTAACAACCAAACCCTAAATTGATCATAATACCACTGAATTCACCCTGTATCCTCAGACCATCATTCTGATATTCCGTTCTCGTCACACATTTGTATTGACTAAATAACCTGAAGGTTGAAATCATTCTTTGAATTCATTCTACAGTTTGCATTATTTACGAACTCATGTTGCCCACTTCCGGGCTTTATTCCGAAAAGGAACTACACTCTGTTATCGGTTCGGTGCAATATTTGATTCAAGAAAACCTTTAGCTTTCGATAATAGAACTTTATCAGTGAGATAGATCTCTAAATGAATTCACACTGACATGCGAATGAATTTGAGCGGTGTAATCGTGGTGCCTGTGGAGCCGAACACTGGTAGGATTATATTTTGGTGAATATACTGTGTATCTTATTGAAATTCCGTTTGCTTTCACAGAAATTAAAAAACAGAAGGATCTTTTAGCAGCCAAGGGTGAGAGACATGTATGATTCAATGACTTTTCAATAGCGAGAAAAAACGAAATATATACCATGAATAAAACCAGACATGCAAATGCAACTGTAAGATTATGGTCCGATGGAAGAGCTCCCCACTTATTTTATTTATATTTGGTGTTCTATTCCTTCCAAAATCTTCATAGCCGAATAAAAACACAGACACAAGTCGTCATGTTTAATGGTGTATTATTTTTCGGAATAGATGTACCATAACGTTAGAAAATATATTTTGATGAATTTAGTTTGAGTTGAATAAAACACGTGACATTTGGCACATATTTGGTTCAATCATTCGGCTTACAAATCGTATTTTCAAATGGACAAAATAAATAGCAAAGAGTAGCTGGAAGGTAACAAAACAAATAATTGCGGGAAGCCAGAGGATTGATAAACTTTCAAAGGACAACAGAAGGTAAGCAAAAAGGGCAATACGGGTAAAAAAATGAAGAAGGATGGTAAGGCTATGTTTAGTTTAGGCGTGTTCAGAAAATAAGCTTTGCAGAGACAAATGTGGGCACTTGAAGGCAGAAGCAGGTGAAATTATCATGCGGAACAAGGAAATGGCAGAAGAGTTGAAGAGGTACTTTGTTTCTCTCTTCACTAAGGAATACACTAACACTCTCCCCGATTTGCTAGGGGGCAGAGGAAGTAGGGAGACAGAGGAACTGAAATAAATTTGCATTAGGCGAGAAAAACTGAAATAAATTGGCAATAGGTGAGAAATAATATTGAGTAGAATGATGGAAGTGATGGCTGATTAATCCCCAGGGCCTGATTGTCTGCATCTCAGTGTACTCAAGGAGGTGGCTCTAGAAATCGTGGAATCATTTGTGTCCATTTTCCAAAGATCTATAGATTCAGGATCAGTTCATGTGGATTAGAAGGTAGCTAATGATATCCCACATATTAAGAAAGGAGCGAGAGAGAAAACGGGAAGTTATAGACCAGTTAGCCCGACGTCGGTGGTCGGGAAGACGCTGGTCAATTATTAAAGAAGTAATAACGGCGCATTTGTATAGCAGTAAATATTGCTCCAAATCAGCATGGATTACTGATGGGGAATTCCTGCTTGACTAATCTTCTGCAAATTTTTGAGGGTGTGACAAGTAATAATGATGAAGGAGAGCCAGTGAATGTAGTGTTTCATGACTTTCAGAAAGCTTTTGATATGGCCCAGCACAGGAGATTAGTGGGCAAAATTAGAGGACGTGTTATTCGGAGTAGGTTATTGACATGGATAGACAAATGGTTGGCAGACAGGAAACAAAAATGTAGGAATATACGGGTCCCTGTCGGAATGGCAGGCTGTGGCGAGTGGAGTGCCACCATGATCGTTGCTGGGGCGGTATTATTTACAATATATATTAATGATTTAGATAATGGGATTAAAAGTAACAATCGCAAATTGCAGATGACATGAAGCCGGGTGGTGGTGTCAACTGCGAAGAGGATGCTCGGAGGTTGCAGGGAGACTTTGACTGGATGAGTTAGTGGGCAGATGCATGGCAGATGCAGTAAAATGTAGATAAATGTAAAGTTTCCCACTTTGGCGGTAAGAACAAGGAGGCAGATTATTATCTCAATGGTGTAAGATTCGGAAAAAGCGAAGTGCAACGAGACCTGGGTATCCTTGTACACCAGTCACTGAAAGTAAACAATCAGGTACAGCAGGCAGTGAAGAAAGCTAATGGCATGTTGGATTTCTTAACGAAAAGATTTGATAGTAGGTGTAGAGTGGTCCTTCTGCCGGCCCGAAGGGCCAGACGGTATCCCCCTCCACCAATTTTCTATTTTTCTCTGCTTCTAAATGTAAATATGTATCATTAGGACCTCCATTAAAATAAATCTTGGCGACATGCATAATTCGAACAATTTCCTTGATATTTTGATATTTCTTTTATTCATAGAGGAGGAGCTTGAAAAGAAAGAAGCAGGTAAATTATCTATTCCACTTTAATATTCGTTAGTTGGAACTTACTGAACAACCATGACCTTTGCAATGGACCTGATTCATATTATTGATAATGTATAATGCTACAGGTGTGCTTTGTATACAATTGGCACGGTAGAATTTTTGAAGTGATGAGGAAGAAATCAATTTCTTTTGAAAATCGAGATCAGAATGTTGGCGTCCAGAATTTATTTGACTAATTGAACCGTTGAACTGAAATTAATGAGAGAAAGTTGAGGGCAGTGAGTACAACTCGGAGACTAATAATCTGGTGAATGCAGGGCGCTCACATATCTCTCCAAGATATTTCACTGTCGTTCACGCCCTATGATACTTCTGAGGGTAAACCGTAGCTTTGGTGAGCAATCGGTTTACAAAACAGCTGGAAAATCCAAGTTGATGGTTCTGATTCCAAAAGGAAATGACGCGACAATTTTGATAACCGATGCCATCTGTTATTTAGGCCCTTTGTTGGAGGAAATTGTTATTGTAAAACATTTATAAACATTCTGCTACATATCGGGGGGAAACACCCTTGGATGACCATCTCACGCTTGATGAAACGACAGAGCAAAATGATCCTGGGGTTTTAGCGTTGTCCTAAATATCGTTCAGTAGAAAACATGATGGACCTCGTGTTACTGTTGAGACTGCAAACAAAGGAGATATCAGGCTTGCCGGTCAAGGTACAGAGTTGCTAACAATTCCTTCACTTAGGTTTAATATGTTAATTATTTCGGGAAATTGCTTTAGGATTTTAGAAACATAGACAAATAGGTGCAGAAATAGGCCATTCGGCCCTTCGCGCCTGCACCGCCATTCAATATGATCATGGCTGATCATCCAACTCAGTATCCTGTACATGCCTTCTCTCCATACCCCCTGATTCCTTTAGCCACAAGGGCCACATCTAACTCCCTCTTAAATATAGCCAATGAACAGGCCTCAACTACCTTCTGTGGCATGGAGAGTTCCAGAGATTCACCACTCACTGTGTAAAAAATGATTTTCTCATCACCGTCCTAAAATACTTCCCTCTTATCTTTAAACTGTGGCCCCTTGTTCTGGACTTCCGCATCATCGGGAATAATCTTCTTGCGTCTAGCCTGTCCAACCCCTTAAGAATTTTGTACGTTTCTATAAGATCCCCCCTCAATCTTCTAAATTCTAGCGTGTACTAGCCGAGTCTATCATGTCTTTCTTCATATGAAAGTCCTGCTATCCCAGGAATCAGTCTGGTGAACCTTCTCTGTGCTGCCTCTATGGCAAGAATATCGTTCTGTAGAAAACATGTTGGACCTCGTGTTACGGCTGAGGCTGCAAACAAAGGAGATCTCAGGCTTGCGGATCAAGGTACAGAGTTGCTAACAAGTCCTTCAATTAAGTTAAATATGTTAATTATTTCGGGAAATTTCTTTTGGATTTTACATCAGATTCGTATGTCTTCCGTTAACCATTTCATTTTTCAGTGCCTGGGAGTTGTGGAATCTATACAGATTTTAAAGTTCCAAAATTAGCAGACAGTTTTCATACCTACAAAAAAATGCGACCCAAGATAATTCCTCCATGAAGTATATTCAGTTGTTCTCTTTTCAAGCACGGTAACAGTGGCCAATGGCTGGTCCGTTTTAAATAGGGTCAACTGCATAAATGTGAGTTGGACCTGAAGTATTCACTATTCCAACTTAGCAATTCGAGTATTAAAAATGCATCGAGTAATTTCAATAAACCATTACTTATGGATAACTGCAAAATGAAAATGTACACCTACTTCATACTTCAGAAGCAATTCGCATTTGGAGAAAATATATTATTTTCCAGAATCAGGAATCAATTTACTTTTGAATGCAACAACCATTCGGGCAGCACAGTGGCGCTAGGGTACAATAGGCGCCATACAGCACCAGATAAGCAGGTTCGATCCTTGCTACGGGTGTTCGCTGTATGAGGATTGTATATTCTCGTGGGACCGCGTGGTTTATCACCGGTGCTCAGGTTTTCCACCCACGATTTAAAGACGGTCCCAGCACCGAGCCTTGCGATACCTCACGGGTCACTGCCTGCCATTCTGAAAGGGGCCCGTTAATCCCCATACTTTGTTTCCCGTCTGCCAACCAATTTTCTCTCCGTCAGCACTCTACCCCAATACCATGTTCCCTAATTTTGCCCACTAATCTCCTATGTGATACATTATCAAATGCTTTCTGAAAATCCAAGTACACTACATCCACTGGCGCTCCCTTGCCCATTTCCCTAGTTACACCCTCAACAATTACAGTAGATTAGTCAAGCATGATTTCCCCTTCGTAAATCGTTGAACTTCGAAGCTACCTTTATTGATTTTTTGATGTTTTGTTGATTTTTCATTCGTTTATGGCCACGATTATCATTCAATCTCTTAGGTATGAATGACTTGTTGCTTTAAAAAAAAAGAAAAACGTGCTAATTGCAAATGCGCCAGAAATTCCCGTGGATATAATTTGGGGCTGAGAGTGTTAACTAATTCGTCCATATGATGGATGCTGTCCCATATATTTGTCAAATGTTTTTTAAGTTAACTGGAAGGATATTTCTAGTGTTGGTGGCATTGAGTCTGAAAGTACAAATTTCAATAATGCATATTTGTTTTACTTTTAAATATACTTTTTAAAGGAAAGCCAAGTTTCAGTCATTCAACCATCAAGATGGTTGATCTAATCCTCCACACACACCAAATCCATCGCTTACTTCAAAGAAATATTTCGAATTTAAGAATGTCAATAATTGAGAGCTGAACTTTTAAACATATTATTACGTAAATAGTTTGAATTAAAATCTATCTGATATATGTTCTAGTGTCAACGGTGAAATGTAAACCAAATATTTTCACTTCCAGAATTAAAGAAGAAGACATCTGATTGTACAGATATGGGTAAGTTTCATGTGAAGTTTGAAAGTTGTAAGTGAGAACAAATGAAATTAAACTGGTACATTTAATGCGAAAAGGTGTATAGATGATACATGCAATTCTCATTGAACATTTGCTTACTATATCTTTGGCACCGAAGCATATTTATGTGGTTCTGTGCAGAACCACTATCGAGGTTTATATATTTTAACATAGAGGAAAGCAATGTCCTACAATCGAGACCATGCTGGCTGATAATTTAATCGCATTCAACACTAATACTCCTCAAATTGCTATGAACATTTACCATTTTCTTCATTTAACCACACATGAATGGAAATTAACAAAAGATAATTATTCTAACCCGCCGTGGTCCTCGTGTGAATGCAAACACGGTGCAAAGATAATTCCAAAGGTGGTGATGAAGGGATCAAAGTAACAATAGCAAATTTGCAGATCACACAAAGCTGGGTGGCAGTGTGAACTGTGAGGAGGGTGCAATGAGAATGCAGGGTGACTTGGACAGGTTGGGAGAGTGGGCAGATGCATGGCAGAGGAAGTTTAATGCGGATAAATGTGAGGTTTGGTAGCAAAAACAGGAAGGCAGATTACTATCTAAATGGTGTCAAGTTGGGAAAAGGGGAAGTACAACGGGATCAGGGGGTCCTTGTTCATCAGCCTATGAAAGGAAGCATGCAGGTACAGCTGGCAGTGAAGAAAGCGAATGGCATGTTGGCATTTATAACACGAGGATTCGAATATAGCGGCAAAGAGGTCCTACTGCAGTTGTACAGAGCCCTAGTGAGAACACACCTGGAGTACTGTGTGCAGTTTTGGTCCCCCAATTTGAGGAAGGACATTCTTGCTATTGAGGGGGTGCACCGTATGTTTACAAGGTTGTTTCCCGGGATGGCGGGACTCCCATATGCTGAGAGAATGGAGCAACTGCACTTGTACACTCTGTAGTTTAGAAGGATGAGAGGGTTTCTCATTGAAACATATAAGATCGCTAAGGGTTTGGACACGGTAGAGGCAGGAAACATGTTCCCGATGTTGGGGGAGTCCAAAGCCAGGGGCCACAGTTTAAGAACAAGGAGTGAGCCATTTAGAATGGAGACGAGGAAACACTTTTTCTCACAGAGAGTTGTGAGTCTGTGGAATTCTCTGCTTCAGAGGGCGGTGGAGGAAGTTTCTCTGGATGCTTTCAACAGAGAGCAGGATAGGGCTCTTAAAAATATCGGAGTCAGGGGATGTGGGGAGAAGTCAGGAACGGAGTACTGATTGGGTATGATCAGCCATGATCACATTGAATGGCGGTTCTGGCTCGAAGGGCCAAATGGCCTCCTCCTGCACCTATTGTCTATTGTCTATTGTCTATTGTCTATTGTCTATTGTCAGAAGCCTTGTGCTCCAGCGCCCAATCAACGTTGTGGGAACAAAACCTCTACGATCCCTGTTCTGTACGAGTGTAAACTATTCTATTTCACCAACGCTTCAGGTTTACACGAGGTGAAAATAAGGGAAGAAACAGATTGTTGGGGGACAGTTGAAACGTCATTTGTTTCAGTGATCGCACACACAGCTAATTCAATCTGTGATCTGTGATCGCCCAATCTGTGATCGCCCTAAACCAGAAGATGCCCATCGTAAGTGTGGTATAAATTGTTATGTGTTATGTTGATTAATATTGCAATTATTCCTTTCATATTCTTATAAACAGAGAATGAAAAGGATGCAGGTAATGCATAATGGAGCATAACAATGTGAGAGTAAAAATGTGAGCTAAATCAAAAAATAATCCAAATGACTGTGGTGTTTAAATACAGTTAGCTCACCTGATCTGAAAATGA
This sequence comes from Amblyraja radiata, assembly GCF_010909765.2. Lineage (NCBI taxonomy): Eukaryota > Metazoa > Chordata > Chondrichthyes > Rajiformes > Rajidae > Amblyraja > Amblyraja radiata. The sequence continues at coordinate 14,382,266 of NC_045985.1, read as the reverse complement.
TTCTGCGACTTTTTATTTTGATTTTGCGTGCCACTGTTGGTGATTTTTGTAAAGTAATTTCTATAGCTGTCAATTATTTGTGTACTTTTTAATTTTAGTCATATTTGATATAGATATTTACAGCCTTTTCCTCATTTAATAATGCCGATGATGATAGAATCCACTTATAAATGAGAACGATACTGAGATCACCTGGTTTTGTAATTCCCAATTGTAGCCCTTCGATTCTATTCGGCGATTGTGATCCAATAGCAAACTGATCTGCCCACCTATTATACGAGCTGAGTAAGAATGTGATTGACCAGGGAGGATCGGATTAAACTTGATCTTGCCCACTTAAAAAAAACATACTGTACCGGTGAATTATATTTCCATTTTATGTATTTATCAATATCGAGAGTAAAGTTACCATTTACCATTATATGAGGCACCTACCGTTGAAGTTTATGTCGTTCTGTAACTCCCGGCTTGCTTTCGTCGCAGTAAGACATTTCCTCATTATTTATTTATTTATCTATTTATTTGTTTATTTATTTATTTGTCCCTCAAAGTCTGAAATGATCTTCAGGAATTATGGCTCTAAACCCTGACGCTCGTCTATTTCAGAAGCATACGAGTTTTCGAAATATTCACAAATAGTTTACATTAATTAGAAAGCATCACTACATGTTCAAGTGTTTTGGCAATGTGTAATGCCGCATCATTATCTATCATACGTTCGCACCACAGATGGGAAAGTATTTGGCGCCATGATTAATTGAATTGAATTGAATTGAATTCCTTTATTGTCATTCAGACCTTACGGTCTGAACGAAATTTCGTGCCTGCAGTCATACATACAATCATACAATAATAAACAACACTAAACACAAATTAACATCCACCACAGTGTATCCTCCAAGCACCTCCTCACTGTGGTGGAGGCAAAAATCTTAGGGCTGCAGTCTCTTCCCTCCTCTTCTCCCTCGGCGCTGAGGCGATTCCCCTGCCGGGCGATGGCACAAACAGTCCCGCGGCTCACCGAACCCCGCAAACGGGCCGGCTCAAACACCGCGGCCCTGGGTGGTCGAAGCTGCCGCCCTCCAGTCCAGCGGACGCAGCCGCTAGCCCGCGGCTGAACCCCGGACTCAGGTCATAGCCGCCAGAACGCCGTCCCAGCCACCGGAGCACCGTTCCAGCCCCGAACCGGATCGCCCTCACGTGAGTGCCGTTCCTCCCTCGAGCTGGGCCGCTCCGACGGGAGCGCCGTTCCACCTCGGGCTGGACGGTTTAAACAAAAACCGTCACTCTATTCAGGCCTGGCACAAAGCAACGAAGCCAAGCTTCATATTCAGCGCAACAAATCATTACCCAGCAGTTCCAATGAAAATGTCATCAACTTGCAGCTATATCGTTTATTTTGCGCATTCCACCGGCGCTTTCTGATCTATTATTTTCTACATTCTATTTCACATTTCCTCCATCGGCAACTATGTTATAGGTCGCAATTCAAATCTGTTGCTTCTCTCTGCCTGCTACATTCTTATTCTTTTGCATATTTATTCAGTCTTCTTCAAGGGGGGTTTGCGGATACTTACAGCCTTTTGTGAGAAGACAGGGTGGCTTTGAATCTATAATGTCACAAATGCTCCATTTGTCTTGTCAGTACCAACATACCCATAAGAAACATGAATTATTTAAAAGTGAACATTCAATGAACTCAATGTAAGATAATTGATCAACAAATGTGAAGAATTTCTCGTGTGTAGGTAGGACCTGCAGATGTTAGTTGAAACCGATGATCGACACAACATGCTGGAGTAACTCCTCGGGACATGCAGTGTCTCTGGATAAGAGAAATGGGAGACGATCTCGACCCGATAGATCCCCATTTCTTTCTGCCTAGAGATGCTGCCTGTCCCGCTGAATTATTCCAACATTTTGTGAAGAATTAATTTTTCCAGATATGCTGACGGACATATATTTCCACCGTTTCATTCGAATTTCACTTTACCAATATCTGTGCTTTTCGCATTTAAACAACTAAACATTTGATGTTATCTTGTAACGTAGGAAAATGTCCGATTGTCGCGGTATAAGCTTAACATTTATTTGGCTCACTCCAGTTTATCGTTCCTAATATTATATTAATGTCTCTCATTTCTTCACATTACACAGAGATTAAAAAATTGAAGACAAGTCTAAAAGATTCTGGTATGAAATTGTATAAGCGCATTCTTCTTTTTCTTAATAGATGAATATGTTTTATTCTTCAGAACATTTCCCCCTTCCTGAATATGTTCATGGGCCATCATCGTTTGCAGTAACATATTTGCGGTAATTTTATTGAAATACCGCTGGTACCTAAACTGCGATGGGTGACATCGGAACTGACGATGGAGAGTCGCTGTGGATAGGATTGAGGAATTGTAAAGGTAAGAAGACACGGATGGGAGTTATCCACTGGCCCACAAACATTAGCCTGGATATAGGGTGCTAGTTGCAGCAGGAGTTAAAATTGTAATCCCACTGTGGTAATGGGAAATGTCAATATACAGATATGCTGGGAAAATCAGGTGGGGTTTGGACCCCAAGAAAGAGAGTTTGTAGACTGCCACCAGAATGGAGTCTAAGAGCAGCATGTACTGGAGCCTACCAGAAAGAAGGCAATTCTGAATTTAGTGTTGTCTAATGAACCAGGTTAAATAATGGAACTCAAGGTAAAGGAACAGTTTGGAGGTAGTAACCATAACATGATGAGTTTTAAGCTGATATTTGAGAGAGAAAAGGTTAAATCAGAAGTGTCACTTACCTCGACTGAGATGCGGCTTTTCCCCTTGACGCACCTCCCCCCGCCCCCCCCCCCCCCCCCACACACACACACACATTGGTTTGCTGAAGGGGAAATAATGCTAGACTAATCTTCTGGCATTTTTTGAAGATGTAACTAGGAACATGGACAAGGGAGAGCCAGTGGATGTGGTGTACCTGGACTTTCAGAAAGCATTTGATAAGGTCCCACATAGGAGGTAGAGTGAGTGGGGGCAACATTAGGGCATATGGTATTGGTGGTAGAGTGCTGACATGGATCGAGATGTGGTTGGCAGACAGGAATCAATGAGTAGGTATTCACGGACCCCTTTCAGAATGGCAGGCAGTTACTAGTGGGGTACCGCAAGGCTCGGAGCAGCGGCCGCAGCCATCTACAGTATACACCAATGATTGGATTAAGGGATTCAAAGTAACATTAGCAAATTTGCAGATGACACAGAGCTGGGTGGTAGTGTGAACTGTGAGGAGGATGCTATGAGAATGCAGGGTGACTTCGACAGTTTGGGGGAGTGGGCAGATGCATGGCAGGTGAATGTGAGGTTATCCACTATGGGAGCAAAAACAGGAAGGCAGATTATTATCTAAATTGCGTCGTCGGGAAAAGGGGATGTACAACGGGACCTGGGGGTCCTTGTACATCAGTCTATGAAAGAGAGCATGCAGATATAGCAGGCAGTGAAGACAACGAATGGCATGTTGGCTTTTATAACAAGAGGATTCGAATATAGGAGCAAATAGGTCAAACTGCAGTTTTACAGAGCACTAGTGAGACCACGCCTGAAGTATTGTGTACAGTGTTGGTCCCCTAATTTGAGGAATGACATTCTTGCCATTGAGGGAGTGCAGCATTGCTTTAATGGGAGAAGGGGAACATTTAAAGGGGATATGTATGCCAAATGTATATAAACTGAGAATGCATGAAGCCTTAAAAGTGCTGCCAGGGGTAGTGGAGGGAAATGACATAGTGGCATTTCTGAAATACACGTGGATATTCATGGATCACGTACAGGCCGAGGAAAGTAACTTATCGCCGTCATGTTCGACACGGACACCAAGAGCCAAAAGACCTGTTGCTGTGCTGTTCATTTCTTTGTTCAATGTTGATATATTCTTGATAGTTTTTCTTCATCAATTAACTCGGCTCCAAAACACACATACGCACGAACTGAAAGAACGTTGTATGTTACTAGACACATTTTTAATTGTAGTCACGTTCTTATTTCGAGCAGGGTAAGTTCCTGTTTTTTTTGGTCATCGTAATCCTGGTTGATTTTGATGCATTATCTGTGTATTTTGCCTAAATAGAGGACCAAGTCACGGCAAAAGAAGAAGGTAAATCATTATGCGTCTATTGTTACATTTGCGTGTTTCCGTATTCCGACTTGCACTGATGATATTTCCTTTCATCGAGAGAAACATCCGATCAGGAAATTATGAATGTGTTTGCGTGGATTTTTGTTAATAGTGGGCTGGAAACGTTTATTTCATGAGTTGTATGCGAATTATATATTTGATGAAAATTTGGACTGAGATGCTAAAAAAGAGATCTCATTGAAGGACCACTTTCCGCGCTAAAGCTCTAAAATACGCAATAGTAAAGTAGAGCTTAAATTGAAAGTAAATAACTCTGCAGCGGAAATTAGTTTAGTAGTTTCTGGATTTTGTCATTTGACTGCAATGTGGAAAGTTAAACTTGCATATAATTTTACGTTTGGCTGCATAAATGAAACGAAATGGTTCCATGACTAGCAAAGTAATGAATGATGGACTTTGTATGATGGAATGATTACTGGGATGTAATGATTCCTGGGATGGCAGGTATTTCATATGAAGAAAGACTGGATAGACTCGGCTTGTACACGCTAGAATTTAGAAGATTGAGGGGGGATCTTATTGAAACTTACAAAATTCTTAAGGGGTTGGACTGGCTAGATGCAGGAAGATTATTCCCGATGTTGGGGAAGTCCAGAACTAGGGGTCACGGTTTAAGAATAAGAGGGAAGTCTTTTCGGACCGAGATGAGAAAATAATTTTTTACACAGAGAGTGGTGAGTCTGTGGAATTCTCTGCCACAGAAGGTAGTTGAGGCCTGTTCATTGGCTATATTTAAGAGGGAGTTAGATGTGGCCCTTGTGGCTAAAGGGGTCAGGGGGTATGGAGAGAAGGCAGGGATGGGATACTGAGTTGGATGATCAGCCATGATCATATTGACTGGCGGTGCAGGCTCGAAGGGCCGAATGACCTACTCCTGCACCTATTTTCTATGTTTCTATGTTTCTATGTATATTAAACAACAGAAATTCCGTCTGCAGTTGAAGTGCAGTGTCTGTTTTCGCTCCACTCGACGAGACTGCGTCTACGCAGGTGAAAACCGACAATATAATAACAGCAATTGTGTTTATTTGCCCAATGACATCACAATTAAAACATTTCATATAGAAAACACAGTGGACGTATTTAACACCTGTTAAAATAAAGACCAGGAAAGTGTTCAGCGCCTCATATGGAACGTCACTTTATTTCAAATAACATATGTGCCTCCATTTCCAGAATTGAAGAAACTCAAAAAGACTTGCGAGGAAACTGGTAAGGGAGGAATATATAACTTCGCAATGTTTATTTTTTTTTTGCAAAATGAATATAAATATAAATTCAAACGTTTAAGTATTTAAATGTCCATGTATACATTTAAAAGTACCCTTTTAATATGTATTATGGATTAACATATCATCGAAAATCACCTTTCTCTCGTTTTAGTTTGTAATCATAGAGTCGTAGAGACATAGAGAGACATAGAGCGTGGCAACAGACCCTTCGGCGCAGCTCGCCCACACCCGGCAACACTGTCCCCGCTTCATTAATACAATGAGTAGGGATTAACGGGTCCCTTTCAGAATTGCAGGCAGTGACTAGTGGGGTACCGCAAGGCTCGGTGCTGGGACCGCAGCTATTTACAATATACATCAATGATTTGGATGAAGGGATTCAAAGTAACATTAGCAAATTTTCAGATAACACAAAGCTGGATGGCAGTGTGAACTGTGAGGACGTTGATATGAGAGTGCAGGGTGACTTGGACAGGTTGGGGGAGCGGGCAGATGCATGGCAGATGAAGTTTAATTCGGATAAATGTGACGTTATCCACCTTGGTAGCAAAAACAGGTAGGCAGATTATTATCTAAATTGCATCAAGTTGGGAAAAGGGGGAGTACAACGGGATCTGGGGGTCCTTGTTCATCAGTCTATGAAAGTAAGAATGCAAGTACAGCAGGCAGTGAAGAAAACAAATGGCATGTTGGTCTTTATAACAAGAGGAATCGAATATTGGAGCAAAGAGGTCCTTCTGTAGTTGCACAGAGCCATAGTGAGACCACACCTGGAGTATTGTGTACAGTTTTTGTTCCCTAATTTGAGGAAGGACATTCTTGTTATTGAGGGAGTACAGCGTAGATTTACTCGGTTAATTCCCGGGATGGCGGGACTGTCATATGCTGAGAGAATGGAGAAGCTGGGCTTGTACACTCTGGAGTTTAGAAGGATGAGAGGGTATCTTATTAAAACATATAAGAATATTAAGGGTTTGGACACGCTAGAGGCAGGAAACATGTTCCCGATGTTGGGGGAGTCCAGAACCAGGGGCCACAGTTTAGGAATAAGCCATTTAGAACGGAGACGAGGAAACACTTTTTCTCGCAGAGAGTGGTGAGTCTGTGGAATTATCTTCCCCCGAAGGCAGTGGAGGCGGGTTCTCTGGATTTTTTTCAAGATAGAGCTATATAGGGCTCTTAAAATAGCGCAGTCAGGGGATATTGGGAGAAGGCAGGAACGGGGTACTGATTGGGGATGATCAGCCATGATCACATTGAATGGCGGTGCTGGCTCGAATGGCCGAATGGCCTACTCCTGCACCTGTTGTCTATTGTCTATTGTCTATTGTAATCCCACGCCTTAGCTTTACCAATATCCCTCCAAACCTGTCCTATCCATGCACCTGTCTAACTGTGTCTTAAACGATGGGATTAATAACCTCCTCTGACATATTTTTCCATACACCCACCACCCTTTGTGTGAATAAGTTAAATCTCGGATTCGTATTAAACCTTTTCCCCTTCACCTCAAGAGTTCATGAGTTCAAGATAGTGTATTCTTATGTGTCGCTGATGGGATTTTAAAAATATTGCTTTACTTTAGCACACAAGAACATAGTAGGCACGAATACAGAACAGATCAGTGTGTCCATATACCATTGTATCAATATATACACACATGAATAAATAAACTGAAAAAGTGCAAATACACAGATTATGGGCTATTAATATTTAGAGTTTTGTCCGAGCCGAACTTAATAGCCTGATGGCTGTGGGGAATAGGCTATTCTCGAACCTGGGTCCTTGATGATGCTGCCAGGCTTTTTGAGGCAGCGATAGATCCCCTGGATGGATGGGAGGTCAGATCCGATTATGGACTGGGCAGTGTTTACTACTTTTTGATGCCTTTTGCGCTCCAGGGCGCTCAAGTTTCCGAACCAAACCACGATGCAAACAGTCAGCATGCTCTCGACTGTGCACCTGTAGAAGTTAGAGAGAGTCCTCCTTGACATACCGACACTCCGTAATCTTCTCGGAAGTAGAGGCGCTGATATGCTTTCTTTATGATCGCACCAGTGTTCTCGGACCAGGAAAGATCTTCAGAGATATGCACGCCCAGGAATTTGAAGCTCCTGACCCTTTCCACCATTGACCCGTTGATATAAACCTGGAACCAATTTCCTCTAATACTCGATTCCCCAACTCCGTGCAAAATACTCTGTGCATCTACCGGATCTTTTCCTCTCATGCTTTTGTATACCACTATAAGATCTCCCCTCAAACTCCTGCGCACCATGGAATATAGACCCACGCTACACAACCTCTCCCTATAGCTCACACCCTCTAGTCCTGGTACGATTTTCATAAATATTTTCTGAACCCTTTCAAGCTTGACAATATATTTCCTGTAACATGGTGCCCAGAACTGAACACAATATTCTAAATGCTGTCTCACCAACGTCTAATACAAATGCAACATGACCTCCCAACACCAACACTCTATACACTGATCCAAAAGTGCCAAAAAGCCTTTCTGACCACCTTATCTACCTGCGACTGTGCTCCTGTATTCCGAGATCCCTCTGCTCTACAACACTAACCGAAGGCCTCCCATTTACTGTGTAGGTTCTGCCCTTGTAACACGTACCAAAATGCAACACCTCGCACGTCTATACGATAAATTCAATCAACCATTCCTCTGCCCACCTGGCCAAGCGATCCAGATCATGCTGCAATCTTTCACAACCATCTTCACTATCTGCGAAACCACTAACTTTTGTATTATCAGCCAACGCACATCTTGCCATGCATCGTTCTAGATAATATGTTAAAATGTTCGAAGCGGTATGACAGTTCAAATGTACACATTCACTTAAACTTACCATCAATTTACTTAGAGATTCTTTGTATTTAGTGTCTGTTGACATGACAATTTTGTGTATTAATACAATTATTGTTTTTACCCATAAAAAAAACAGAAAAGGACAAGGACGCCGGTGGGTGCAAACGAAATTAAATTTTATACATTTATGTCAAATGGAAAAATGCTAGTGGCAGTAATTGTGGCCAAGCTCTGCCATCAGTAATGTTAACCTTGTGTAACCTGCAACCAGGTCCTGTACATGTGCTATCGTGACAGCTGCCAACCATCTGCTGTCCTAAGTCTCTCCAATTCGCTTAGTATGGAATTTTACATTTGATTATGTTAACCAACCCCCTTTGGTTTCATCACGTCCACACCTGATCTGACCAACATCAAGGTATCGTAACCACGCGACGAGTTGCAAACTTAATTTCTTTAATTATATAAATGGAAGCAATAACAGCGAATTATTATCAACTTTGCATTAAATCCCGCGCCAATATCCTGGAAAAACCTTTGTCTACATTCCTCTTATCCAACAATCTATTCAATATTTTCATCCGTTCGGCTATGCGCTAGTCCTCCTCTCTTACCTCTCTGAGACTCTCTCTCTCCCTCTGTCTCTCCCTCGGTCTCCCTATCTATTTCTATAGTTATTTCATCCACTCTCTCTCCCTCTCTCTCTCCCTCTCCATTTCTCCCATCTGTCTCTGTCTCTCTCTATCTATGTCTCTGACCCCTCTTTCTTTCTTTCTCTCTCTCTCTCTCTCTCTCTCTCTCTCTCTCTCTCTCTCGCTCTCTCTCTCTCTCTCTCTCTCTCTCTCTCTCTCTCTCTCTCTCTCTCTCTCTCTCTCTCTCTCTCTCTCTCTCTCTCTCTCTCTCTCTCTCTCTCTCTCTCTCTCTCTCTCTCTCTCTCTCTCTCCCTCTCTCAACTGTGGACAATATCTTAATCCATCTGAAATACGCTATCAATTTATTTCGCAAGCATCAATCTTGACTAAATCACTGCTTATACAAGGCAATGGCACGACTAAAATTCTGTAATCCAGTGCCGGATGTGTATACGGTTCGGCCAGTTCAATCTTTGGTGTTTGCAAGTCAGAGTCGTCACCTTCACGTCAGAAAGTCCGCTCTCTCCATCTCTCTATTTCAATTGACCACAACCATCACAAGACCGTTTTCGGAAAGTGAATTGAACGGTCCCATTACATTTCCTGGTGATTCTCTTTAATCGTTTGTACGATTATAGTACAGAATTAACATATAGATGTATAAGATGAGCATGGAAGTCAATGCCATATTTCGGGCCGCACTTGAAGGCCGAGTAATACAAAGTTACTTCCGAGACAATTTATTCAGGATTAGTTACTGCATTGAAATGTTGCTCTTCTTTCTTCAGACATCACCAAGCAGACGGAGCGCGCAAAAACTGCAGGTTTGCCAAATTATAAAAGTATTCCCTTGTAATAGAAACATAGATATTAGGTGCAGGAGTAAGCCATGGATAAGGAAGTGTATCGATAAAGAAGTGTAAAATGAGAAAACGGGAATGAATATCAAATAAAATGGTGTATATATCATTCTTAGTTGGGAGAAGGGAACAACAAAGCAATAAGGATAGAATGCAGTCGGAGACAGTAAGAATGGTTGGAGAACTGGGAAGGGGGAGGTGATGAAGAGAGTGAGAATGCAAGGGTACTTGATGGTATAGAAGTCAAAGTTCATACCGCTGTGGTGTAAACTGCCCTCGAAATATGAGGTGCTGTTCCTCCAATTTGCGCCGTGCCTCACTCTGACATTGGAGGAGGCCCAGGGCAGAAACGTCAATGTTGGAATGTGTTTCAAACGGATTTCAAATGTTTCAAATATCTGTTTATTTTCACGTGTCCCAAATAAGGTTCAGTGAAGCTCGATTACCATAGAGCCATACAAAAAAAAAAAACAAGCCACGGCATGAAAGTTAACATAAACATCCACCACAGCAGATACCCCACGTTCCTCACTGTGATGGAAGGCAATCAATTTTAATATTCTTCACTCATTTTAATTTTTTTAATTTTTTTTTAATCAAAAATATTTATTCAAAAATTAAAATAGTTTTTACAACACAACAAAACAAAACACCACCATGATACAAGATGAACAAATATGCTAAGCAACTGCTAAACAACTATATTGCAATCCTTGTCCAGGATACATTCAAACCCCCTCGGTGCCCAGCGGTCGCGGAACTCCCTCAGGGTGCCCGTAGGCAGGGCGTATTCCCTTTCTATCCACACCCGGGCACGGACGTATCCCCGAAAAAGGGGCAGGCAGCCGGCTCGGGTAGAGCCCTCCAACGTCTGGTGCCTTGACTCACGGATGGCCAGCTTGGCCCTTCTTCCCTCTTTGGGAGGCGGGGTTTAAATTGTTTCGCAACCGGGAGATCAGGTTGGCTTTGGCGGACTGAGCGGAGGTGATCAGCTGTATCCAACTTCCCCTGAAAACATCTAGTGAATTGGCCTCCCCTGCATTCTGTGGCAAATAATTCCACAACTCTCTGAGTGAAAACATGTTACACGTGTTACCCAGCAAAAACCCAGCATTTTTGTCTATCTTCGATGATTCCAATGACTCAATTTAGTAATTGTTCAACGTTGGCTCGTAGATGAATATCTATAGAGATAATCAATGCCCCTATGCTTCTTTGTTTCACAGAGGATGAATTACAAAAATGTGAAGGAGGTAAATAATCAGTATATGTACAATTTTAAAGTGATTAGTTGCGACGATTAGAAAGTTTCCTTGGTGGCAATGGATAACGGGATGACCAATGATCAATGTACGAAATGTAATTCAACCATCTTTCAGTTGTGGGTTTAGACACCATTTCCATGTTTAGCTGTGCATATTTTATATCCTACATTCACCCTGTTTACATTTGTCAAAGCTGGTTGGTCCACATAATGCACAAGTCAGCAATGACGTCAGCCGTGCACTGATAGTTTGCCATTGGTTGGGCAAATCACCTCCGCAATAAATCTTACCTGAAAAGCTCGAGTTACGTTGTAGTGTTCAAGTCATTCACGTCTTGGAGCTCGAATGTTCAGGGAAGCAACACACGCACGTGTCGTTGAAGACTAGAATCGAGTTCTTCCGTTGTTTTCAAATATGAGCCGACCGGTTCAATTCAGTAGAATTGCAGATCTAGTTACAATGGGCGAAGGTAGTAAATTGTCCATGTAGCCTTTGATTTTGTTTTCGTACTGAAAGTCATTAATTGGTATTAAAACCTGAAATGCTCTTGAACTCAATTTTTTAAAAATTTAATTTGTGTATCAATTCTGTGAATTGTCCTACCCAGAAGTAACTGTCATTAGCAATATTGGAGCTCAACAGAAACAGTAAAAAGCATTCGATGTTCGCAGTGGTCGGTCAAAATGTAAATCAAAAATCCGACTAATGCAGGTCGAGTCCGTTTCCTCCCATTCCAGACCGCTAATTGATTGACATTTTTAGGCAACGACAGCGAGACGTCCAGTGTGTCTGTACCCTCCTGCCCAAAACAAGATGGGTTGTGAGATAAAATGTAACATGAGGACATCGAATGGGGTGAACTGAGGCAAGCAACCTGAATAATGTATGGTCCTGTCTGCGCAAGAGGCAGGGTAAACCATTAGATGTTTAGAGTTCCACGACAATTCTGCTACGTCACGTAGAAGAAATCTAGTGGCAAATAATATCTGATGACCATCTCCAAGAAGGGGCAGTTACACGTTGCAAATAGTGCTCAGAGGAATTACGAGGATGTTGCGAGAACTTGAGGGCCCGAGCTATGCAGAAAGGTTGAACAGGCTTGGACTCTAGGAGCACAGGAAGATGAGGGGTGATCTTAAATAGGTGTGTAATGTCATGGAGTAATAGGGCGGGTAAGTCACTTGCCCAGAGTAGGGGCATCGAGAACTAGAGGTCAGAAGTTTACGGTGAGGCTGGAAAGATTTTACAAGAATCTGCGAAGTAACTTTTTCACGCAAAGGGTGGTTGGTTTATGGTGTTGAGCTGCAAGCGGGGGGAGATACGGCAGGTACCATCGCAACGTTTTCGAAACATGTAGACAGGTACATGGATATTACAACTTTTGAGGGATATTGGACAAACGCAGGTAACTGTATTATGGAGTGTAATGGCGTGATAGATGGAAAAGTCTGGCCGATGTCGGCAGGGTTAAGCCTGTTTCAGCGCTGTAAGTCTATATAACTCTATGAATGTAGCTCCACCAACACCCACGCTTCTCAGCTCCTCGTACAACGGAAATCCACGAAATAAACCTTTAACTCGTCTCTCATCAGCGCCATGTGGCTAGAGAATGTATTGTCTACAAATGTACAGCAATAAATGTAACCTTTAGAGATCAGTTCCAAAATTCTATCCATAAACATAAGGGTATCAGCCCATGAAGTGCTTTTCTGATTTCCGCACTTTATATCAAACCCCTCTTCCCGTGGCGTATATTGTCGTAGTCTCGTCGTAGTCAAGAACATGCAGGAATGTCTTCGGCTGGGAATCTGCAGCAATTCTGATGGGTGACTGTCTCCCGCTTTCTACAGTTCAGTTAGGGTTGTGTCATATGTTATGACGTTGCCAATAACGGCCAGTAATCTAAATGGAGTAACTATATTCACACTCTTGGATCGTGCCAAGCTTCTCGATATGTCCAATCTATCGGTGAAGTGAAGTAAAATTAGTTTTTAGTCAGAGAGTCATAGAGTGATACAGCGTGGCAACAGGCCTTTCGGCCCAACTTGCCCACAGCGGCAAACATGGTCCACGATTCACATTCTCTGGCCGAAAGTATCTGTGCAGCTATTCTTCATGATTTTATTCCTTGTGATTTTTGGTTTGCGCACTGAGAGTCATTGTTGGCTGGAGTGTATTCAGCTTCGTCGTTGCTTCACTGGCCTGCAAATATATGGCCCGCCAAGTTGATTTCCCTGTTGCTTTGGAAATTGAAATAGGATCATTCATGTTAAAGATACGTTCAGATAAGGACCGGTAAAACAATATTGTATCTTTTTTCTAGAAAGAAAGAAGCTGAAATCTGATTGCGAACAGATGGGTAAGGGACATTAATTTATTTGATACGAAACATGTAATTGAAAACCAATAGTTTAGTTAATATGAACTGTTTTCGTTTGAGCTCATACCCTTTTCTTGGACACGGGAGCAGATGATTGATTTGCTAAGCTTAATTGTATAACTTCCGAAACTTGATATTATGGTCAATATTACGACGTTCCCAATCTATTTTCGTTTAGATTAGTTTAGAGTTAATCTCGTCATTCGGCTGTCTGACTCCAAACAGACCAGCGATCCCAGCACACTAACTTTATCACACGCACACTAGGGACAATTTACAATTTTACCGAGCCAATTAGGCTACAGACCTGTATCCCTTTGGACCGTGCGAGGAAAACAGAACTACCGGAGAAGACCCACGCAGGTCACGAGCTTCGTACAACGTACAAGCTTCGCACTGACAGCTCCGTAGGCAGGATCGAACGCTGGTCTCTGATGCTTCAAGCAGCAACTCTACCGCTGCGGCATATTGCCACCTCTTTAATGAAACCATTATATTAGTGTCTTGAAATTATTATTGAATGCCAGGCACAACGTAATATATGTGTGTATTGTGTGCAACAGAGAAAATGTAACGGGGACTTAATGTACTTTGTACCGTTTAACATGTTTTTAAACATTTTATACACCCATAAACAGAGATCGATAAAGATGCAGGTAAACTATGACCGCGAGAAATAGAAAATCTTATTATATTATTATAATAAACCAAGTCAAATATTCCACAATCTCATTACTAGGCATTAGAGGGAAACAAAGCTTACTATTGTATAGCAAAGAATTGCAAATGCCGGGTAACACCGAAGATAGACACGGAATTCTCGATTAACGCAGAGGGACAGGCAGCATCACTGGTGAGAATGAACGGGAGAAAGTTCGGGTCCAGACCTTTACTACCGTTCCACCGTCATGTTTTCAGCAATAGAATTGGCCACATACACGTGTTAAGACTTAAAATCTAATGGTCTCTTCGCATCTATTATACCCACAACGAAATTGTCAAATATTGTAATGTTGTCGTAGAATATAGAGCTGAATAGCGCAGAGTAGGAGCAACATGCTGATGCTGACAGACATAAATCCAAATATACCAATCTCATTTACCAGCACATTCCTCGTAGCATTCTGAGCCTTCACTCGAATAGCTGATTCTCAAAAGCTGTGAGACACTATACCACCCCATTGTCTCAGGCAGTTCACAAATATGGAAACCAAAGTTGGGTGAACGAGCCAGTCAAGGAAGAATGGTAGGTCAAAGCATGGTAGGTAAATGGTAGTTAAGCGCATAAAAAAATATATTTAGACACTGTCCTTGACACTTTAACTATTTTAATGAAATTTTGCAAGTTTGGCTTGTCTGATCATAAGTGCATTTGTCAAAGGACTAGACGTAACCTCCAAGACCATATGAAGCAATGACATACGTGGTCTCACCGCCGTTTACCAAACGAAATACGTCTTCATCTTCTATATACATGTACGTCCTTTAATTCTGAGGCCATGACCTCTGGTCCTGGATTCTCCCACTTGTTGTGAAACATCCTCAACACGTACACTCTATTCAGGCCTTTCATATTCTGCACGTTTTATCGAGATCCCATCTCCAGCGAGTGCATCCCCAGAGCCGTCACATGCTTCGCAGACGTCACCTTCCCCGTTATCATATTCGTAAACCACCTCTGGACCCATTCCAACGTAAGCACATTCCACCTCAGAAATGGGAGCCAAAACTGCTCGCAAAGTCCCATTGCAGTCTGAGCAGCGCATTATACAGCCTCAGCATTGCATTCCTACTTTTATACTATACACCTCTCGAAATAAAAGCTAACCTTGCATTTGCATTCCTTGCAAATTAACCTTTTGGGAATGCTGTACCAGCACTTCAAATTACCTTTGCACCTCCATATTTTGAATGTCCTCCCTATTGGGAAAATAGTCTACGCCTGTATTTCTACAGCCAACGTGCATGGCATAGAAACATAGACACATAGAAACTAGGTGCAGGAGTAAGCCTGCACCGCCATTCAATATGATCATGGCTGATCATCCAACTCAGTATCCTGCACCTGCCTTATCTCCATACCCCCTGATCCCTTTAGCCACAAGGGCCACATCTAACTCCCTCTTAAATATGGCCAATGAACTGGCCTCAACTACCTTCTGTGACAGAGAGTTCCAGAGATTCACCACTCTCTGTGTGAAAAATGTTTTTCTCATTTCGGTCCGAAAGGATTTCCCCTTTATCCTTAAACAGTGACCCCTTGTCCTGGACTTCCCCAACATTGGGAACAATCTTCCTGCATCTAGCCTGTCCAACCCCTTAAGAATTTTGTAAGTTTCTATAAGATCCCCCATCAATCTTCTGAATTCTAGCGAGTACAAGCCGAGTCTATCCAGTCTTTCTTCAAATGAAAGTCCCGACATCTTAGGAATCAGTCTGGTGAACATTCCCTGTACTCCCTCTATGGCAAGAATGTATTTCCTCAGATTTGGAGACCAAAACTGTACACAGTACACCAGGTGTGGTCTCACCAATACCCTGTACAACTGCAGTAGAACCTCCTATACTCAACTTGGCAACACTTAGTTACGCACACTTAGCTAAGTTGCATTCCATCTGCCACTTCTTTGTCCACTTCTCAAGCCTGTCCAAGTCCTTCAGCAGACACTCTGCTTCATCTGCACCATCTGTCCCTCCAACCATCTTCGTATCATCCGCAAATCTGTCCACAAAGCCTTCAATTCCATCATCAAAATCGGTAAAATAAAGCAGGAAAAGTAGCGGACCCAACACCGACCACAAGGAGAACACCACTAATGACCGGCAACTAACCTGAAACAGATCCCTTTATTTCCACTCAATACTTTCTACGATTCAGCCATTCATTGCTTGCTTCCATCCATACCACAAGCTCTCATCATGTTCCGCAGCCTCACATGTGATAACTTATCAGAACCTCTAAGAATCCAAGTAAACTACATTCGTCGACTCTCATTTGTCTCTCCTGCTATTTGCTTCCTCAAGTAGTTCCAACAGACATATCGCCCCATCTCAAACTATACTAACTACGGCTTATTTCATAATGCGATTCTATGCATTGGGAAACTTCGTGCGATTACTGGACTCTAATATATTACCGACGACTGGAGTCAAGATAACGGGCTCACAGTTTCCCCTCGTTGGATTAGCTCCCTTCCTGAATAGCGGAGACACATCCATCCATAGAGGCATTCTAGGAAGTATCCTCGCAGAAGGCATCACAGCTTAATTTGGCAACATGTCTTCTCAAGATTAAGACAAATTGCATAGAACTTTCCATCACACAAACCACCCGCAGTGCTCTTATTCGAACCAACCACATCCCAACTACCCATTGAATACATTTAGTCTCCTCGCTGATAGGGAATGCAGCCAAATAATCAAGGATTATTTTCTCCCAGCAGAAGAGGATTTTCACGGACCTCGCCAAAGCTAAGGACGTAGACCCGATATTCTAAATTGTAGCCCTTGCACTATTTATCTGTTCTTCCTCTATAACTGTGACTTTGAGATGCTGTATTCAGCATCCTCTCTCTATATATTCAATTACCTGTTGTAATCGTGTGTTATTTGTTCTCGTGTATGATAACGTTTGATGGATTGTAAGTAAATAATTGTGCTTACTGTATCTTGTTACAGTTGTCAAAAACATTTAATACCACTTCATTCCAGCTCCTCTCGTTTTCCATGAAAAATTTGAATACACAGTAATCCCTGTATAGTTTTGAATCAAAACATCCTAAACCTTTTCCAGGAATTCAATTGATCATTGCTCGTGTTCATGAGTTGCAACTGAATCAGCATTGCAGGAAAACATACTCATAAGCTTTTCCTCAGCTGCTCCAGGAAGAATGGATGGTATTGACTTTCTTCGCAATATTGTTCTGCTAGTTACTTGTTTGGTAAATGGATGATGGTGTAAAACGTGACATAATTTAGTAATGCATTTTAAACTCGTTCAATAACAAGATTGACTATGAACTTTGTTCCGCCTTCTCCCACCTTGTTCGCCTTGACAAAAGCGATGGTTAAAATGAAAACCGCATACATTATATTTATTTGCTAAAATTATAACAACTTATTTGCTAACATATTAATAATTAGCCTCTAAGGACATAATGATATGCAGATATCGCAAAATGCTTTGGGTAGCAAACTAAACCTACTTTTTTCCCCCAGAAATCACCAAATTAAAAAGGCAATTAAAGGACCTCGGTAAGAACTGCGGCATATATGTTATACCAACGTCATCGTTCAGGACAAATTATTGGCCGAAAATATTCAGGAAACATTGAAAATAAATATTGCAGATACGTAGAAACATAGAAATATAGAAAATAGGTACAGGAGGAGGCCATGCGGCCCTTCGAGCCAGCACCACAATTCATTGTGATCATGGATGTGCGTCCCCAATCAATAACCCGTGCCTGCCTTCTCCCCATATCCCTTGACTCCACTAGCCCATAGAGCTCTAATTAACTCTCTCTTAACTCCATCAAGTGATTTGGCCTCCACTGCCCTCTGTGGCAGGGAATTCCACAAATGTGGTGAAAATGTTTTCACCACATTTGATATGGCCTCATTAAATGGCCTCCCCTTTATTCTAAGACTGTGTGTGTGGCCCCTGGTTCTGGACTCGACCAACATTGGTAACTTCTTTCCTGCTTCCAGGTTGCCCAGTCCTTTTACAATTGTATAAATTTCTATAAGATAACCCCTCATCCTTCGAAACTCCAGTGAATACAAGCCTGGTCTGTAGATTCTTTCCTCATATGACATTCCCGCCATCCCAGGGATCAATCTCGTGAACCTACGCTGCACTGCCTCAATCACAAGGATGTCCTTCCTCAAATTAGGTGGACAAAACTGTCGGCAATACTCCAGATGTGGTCTTACCAGAGCCCTATACAACAGCAGAAGAACCTCTCTACTCTTATACTGAAATCCTCTTGCTATGAAGGCCAACATTCCATTAGCTTTCCTCACTGCCCGCTGCACCTGCACGCCAATTTTCAGTGACGAGTGTACAAGGACACTCAGGTCTCGCTGTACCTCCCGCTTACCTAAACTAGCCCAATTGAGATAATAATCTGCCCCCTTGTTTTGCCAACAAAGTTGACAACCTCACATGTATCTATATTATACTGCATCTGCCACGCATCTGCCCACTCACTCAACCTGTCACCCTGCAACCTCCTCGCATCCTTTTCACAGTTCACACTGCCACCCAGCTTTGTGTCATCCGCAAACTTGCTAGTGTTGCTCCTAATTCCCTCTTCCAAATAATTAATATATATGGTAAACAGTTGCGGCCCCAACACCGAGCCTTGCGGCACTCCACACGCCACTGCCTGCCATTCATAGCATATCAGTCACTGGCATTGGACTAAAAATAATAGTGCATCTATCTACCTTTCCTAAAATGATATTAACTATCTTTCCTAAAAAGTGGCAACATTTGACCTAGAATTACGCCGTTTCGCTCTGCGGAGATGTTTTCGGTCGATGTGAATAGGCTAAGCAATGTTGTACTTGCTTTGTTTCGAATTACAGATTTGCAATTCTTAGCTCAATGAACTTGGTTGTGGTTGTCAGGGCATGAAATTTAATGCAAAATTAGTTGTTCAATTTCTCAATAGCTGAGTAAATTGTTTTCATTGTTCTTAGCTATTTTAAACATGTAGAGTATTCACTCTGGATCCAGAACGCTCACAAGATTTTCAAGTGAAATATACAATATAATAATTTTTCATTCTAGATGACATATTGTATGGGTATTGCAATTATTCAAATAAAACAATGAAGAAGGACTTTCTGAACTATTCTGCAAGATAACCATTATATTTTCCATGCATGTATAACAGAGTCAGATAAGGAAACTGGTAAGTTGGAAAATTATATTAAATATTTCGAATAGTTACCACTTTTGAAAGAATGCTATTTTCATATTCAAATGGTCATTTCGCCAGCCCATCCGGGGCGTACGGAGTACATTTCTGATCATTGAACAAGCTTGTGCTCATCATAATGTTCTTTTTCTAGGCTCTGCTGGTACTACTTGATCAATTTAAATTTCATTCAGAAAATGTATAAAAATCAGTTTTACATTGCCACAGATCATTTAATTGAAATTAATTACAACGGTGATATATAACATCGTAGATTCCATAAGAAGAAGAATAATAATAATACATTTTATTCCTAGGGCGCCTTTCAGGACTCTCAAGGACACCTTACAAAATTAAGGATTTTAACATTAAAACATAAAACATCGCCCACAATGCTTCCCACTGTGAGGGAAGGCTGCAAAGACCAGTCCTCTTACTCTTGTTCACCCATGGTCGGGCCTATTGAGGCCACCACATTCGCCGCAACGGCGGCCCGATGTTTCAGGCCCTCTCGCCGGAAGATGGAGTTCCGACGAAGAGAGCACACTCTCAGCGGCCTGGAGTGTCTGGAACGGCCGCTTATTGCCAGAGACCGCGAATGGGAGGCAGGAAGCAGAAAGGGGAAGCACTCGGACACAAGAGGAGAAAGAAAAAAAGGAAATAAACAGAGAAGAAGAGACGGGGGGTTTCTTAAATGTGCATATTTTAATGCTAGGAGCATTGTAAGAAAAGTGGATGAGCTTAGAGTCTGGATAGACACCTGGAAGTATGATGTTGTGGCGATCAGTGAAACATGGTTGCAGGAGGGCTGTGATTGGAAACTAAATATTCCAGGATTTCGTTGCTTCAGGTGTGATAGAATTGGAGGGGCAAGAGGTGGAGGTGTTGCATTGCTAGTCAGGGAAGATATTACAGCAGTGCTTTGGCAGGATAGATATTGGAGGAGCAAGAGGTGGAGGTGTTGCATTGCTGGTCAGGGAAGATATTACAGCAGTGCTTTGGCAGGATAGATTGGAGGGCTCATCTAGGGAGGCTATTTGGGTGGAACTGAGAAGTGGGAAAGGTGTAGCAACACTTATAGGGATGTATTATAGACCGCCAAATGGGGAAAGAGAATTGGAAGAGCAAATATGTAAGGAGATAGCAGATATTAGTAGTAAGCACAAGGTAGTGATTGTGGGAGATTTCAACTTTCCACACATAGACTGGGAAACACATTCTGTAAATGGGCTGGATGGTTTGGAGTTTGTAAAATGTGTGCAGGATAGTTTTTTGCAGCAATACATAGAGGTACCTACTAGAGGAGGGGCAGTGCTGGACCTCCTGTTAGGAACTGAGACGGGACAGGTGGCGGAGGTATGCGTTGGGGAGCACTTCGGGTCCAGTGATCACAATACCATTAGTTTCAATATAATTATGGAGAAGGTCAGAACTGGACCTAGGGTTGAGATTTTTGATTGGAGAAAGGCTAACTTTGATGAGATGCGAGATGATTTAAAAGGAGTGGACTGGGACATTTTGTTTTATGGGAAAGATGTATAAGAGAAATGGTGGACATCTAAAGGGGAAATTTTAAGAGTACAGAATCTTTATGTTCCTGTTCGGTTGAAAGGAAACAGTAAAAATTGGAAAGAGCCCTGGTTTTCAAGGGAAATTGGACATCTTGTTCGGAAAAAGAGGGAGATCTACAATAATTATAGGCAGCATTAAGTAAATGAGGTGCTTGTGGAGTATAAGGAATGTAAAAAGAATCTTAAGAAAGAAATTAGAAAAGCTAAAAGAAGATATGAGGTTGCTTTGGCAAGTAAGGTGAAAGTAAATCCAAAGGGTTTCTACAGTTATATTAATAGCAAAAGGATAACGAGGGATAAAATTGGTCCACTGGAGAAACAGAGTGGGCAGCTATCTGCAGAGCCAAAAGAGATGGGGGAGATATTGAACAATTTATTTTCTTCGGTATTCACCAAGGAGAAGGATATTGAATTATGTGAGGTAAGGGAAACGAGTAGAGTAGTTATGGATACTATGAGTTTCAAAGTAAAAGAAGTACTGACACTTTTGAAAAATATAAAAGTGGATAAGTCTCCAGGTCCTGACAGGATATTCCCTAGGACATTGAGGGAAGTTAGTGTAGAAATAGCCGGGGCTATGACAGAAATATTCAAATGTCATTAGAAACGGGAATAGTCCCCGAGGATTGGCGTACTGCGCATGTTGTTCCATTGTTTAAAAAGGGTTCTAAGAGTAAACCTAGCAATTATAGACCTGTTAGTTTGACTTCAGTGGTGGGCAAATTAATGGAAAAGATACAGAGATAATATATATAAGCATCTAGATAAACAGGGTCTGATTAGGAACAGTCAACATGGATTTGTGCCTGGAAGGTCATGTTTGACTAATCTTCTTGAATTTTTTGAAGAGGTTACTAGGGAAATTGACGAGGGTAAAGCAGTGGATGTTGTCTATATGGACTTTAGTAAGGCCTTTGACAAGGCTCCTCATGGAAGGTTGGTTAAGAAGGTTAAACTGTTGGGTATAAATGCAGGAATAGCAAGATGGATTCAGCAGTGGCTGAATGGGAGAAGCCAGAGGGTAATGGTGGATGGCTGTTTGTCGGGTTGGAGGCAGGTGACTAGTGGGGTGCCCCAGGGATCTGTGTTGGGTCCTTTGTTGTTTGTCATATACATCAATGATGTGGATGAAGGGGTGGTAAATTGGATTAGTAAGTATGCAGATGATACCAAGATAGGGGGTGTTGTGGATAATGAAGAGGATTTCCAAAGTCTACAGAGTGATTTAGGCCATTTGGAAAAATGGGCTGAAAGATGGCAGATGGAGTTTAATGCTGATAAATGTGAGGTGTTACACCTTGGCAGGACAAATCAAAATAGGACGTACATGATAAATGGTAGGGAATTGAAGAATACAGTTGAACAGAGGGATCTGGGAATAACCGTGCACAGTTCCTTGAAGGTGGAATCTCATATAGATAGGGTGGTAAAGAAAGCTTTTGGTATGCTAGCCTTTATAAATCAGAGCATTGAGTATAGAAGCTGGGATGTAATGTTAAAATTGTACAAGGCATTGGTGAGACCAAATCTGGAGTATGGTGTACAATTTTGGTCGCCCAATTATAGGAAGGATGTCAACAAAATAGAGCGAGTACAGAGGAGATTTACTAGAATGTTGCCTGGGTTTCAACAACTAAGTTACAGAGATAGGTTGAATAAGTTAGGTCTTTATTCTCTGGAGCGCAGAAGGTTAAGGGGGGTCTTTAAAATGATGAGAGGGATAGACAGAGTTGATGTGATCAAGCTTTTCCCTTTGAGAATAGGGAAGATTCAAACAAGAGGACATGACTTCAGAATTAAGGGACAGAAGTTTAGGGGTAACATGAGGGGGAACTTCTTTACTCAGAGAGTGGTAGCGGCGTGGAATGAGCTTCCAGTGGAAGTGGTGGCGGCAGGTTCGTTGGTATCATTTAAAAATAAATTGGATAGGCATATGGATGAGAAGGGAATGGAGGGTTATGGTATGAGTGCAGGCAGGTGGGACTAAGGGAAAAAAGTTGTTCGGCACGGAATTGTAGGGCCGAGATGGTCTGTTTCCGTGCTGTAATTGTTATATGGTTATATGGTTAATCCCGAAGTCCGCAGGCCGCGCTGGTCGGAGCTGCGACACTGGCGATCTCGGCGAGACATCCCAAACCCAGCGCCGTGTTCAAACCCAGCGCCGCCCGCGGCTGGACGCCCCTTCACCACAGCTCCGCGATTTTGGAGTCGGCTGTCACAGCACACCGGGGCTTACCATACGGCGACCCGGGTAAGGTATCGCCCGCACCGCGATGGTGCTTCAGCGCTGTCCCGCCGCCCAAGCTGAAGTTCTGTCCGGCTCGGGAGGAACCGCCGCTCCAGGCCCGTTGTTTGGTCGCGAGGAAGGGGCGAAGATGCAGCTCGGTAGAAAGCCGCAACTCCGACCAGGTAGGGACCGATAATACAGCCCCCCCCCCCCCCCCCCCCACACACACACACAAAAGACTAGAGCTCAAAACAAAAACATTTGAGACAATAACAACAAACAAAGGGTGAAAATGACAGACAGCTGGAGGCAGAGCAGCGATACTCGACTGCGCCCCCTCGATCATGAGGCATATAGACGTGCGCAACTCGTTGCCTATTGGAAGTGTAACGTAAATGTTATTGCGCAGAGCGGGAAGTCAGAGTGCCGCTCACTGCTCGAACTTCGGCAACGTGGATGATCCATTAAATCCACATACAGTCACTGGGGCAAGCATCAAAGAAAAGCTTTGAAAATATGCTTTAGTTATTGATGTAATGCAATACACACCAAC
Source organism: Amblyraja radiata (assembly GCF_010909765.2). Lineage (NCBI taxonomy): Eukaryota > Metazoa > Chordata > Chondrichthyes > Rajiformes > Rajidae > Amblyraja > Amblyraja radiata. Next base: position 14,358,610 of record NC_045985.1, on the reverse strand, counting down.
ATTCCACTTTTATTGTTTTCCGTTTGTAACTTATAGACATGAAAGAAACAATGCGACACTCATATTCACACTAAAATATAATTTTTATTGCTTCTCCCCAGAAATTCATAGAGCCATGCCAATTTTCCAAGGATCCAAGTGTAACTGCACGGCGTTTCCTCTTACTGTACATAATTCTGTCGATTATGATGGGTATTACAATGGTCGACAGTGATTGCGTCCTCTCCGGTATATAAAGCTATCCGTTGTAAAATGGATTGTTATTTTAGTTTATCATTGTGAATCGATCAGCCACATAAATGCTAGCAATATCTCATTGCAGTTACCATTATGTCAACAGTAAAATTAAGGGCTCACCTTTAGCATTTTATCGTGTAATTAAAACAATTGCACGTGCTAGTAAGGGAAATGGAGATAAAACAATAGCATTCCAGGAAAGCAGAATTCCAGCATGATAACTGAACTCATTCCTGCCGTCAGTTTCATACATTTACTTAGAAGCCTCGTCTCGCTTCTTAAAAAAATTAAGCAAAGTAACAAAATCAATATCTGCGGACATAACAGAAGCACACGAGAACGTTTAAGGACCGTTTAGCAAATAACAGCTCTTAGCAAAGGTGTTTAGAATGTTTACATTGCATGTCAGATTGGTCATTGTACACCAAGAGGAAATCCGCCCGCCAGGCGAACCGACGACAAATCATCTTTGATGCTTTGATTGCGATTGGCAATCACATGCTCAATAACCGATGCCGCATATCCTTTCAAGAAACGAATTTCATTAGCACCATCAAATGGGGTGTAGGAAGATAAAAATTGGTAGAGAAAAAATGATCTCGGGAAATGTTTGCATACGCACAAGTCAATTTATCAACAAATGAATTGTTACGCCGTTGGCCTGGCATACTGTAAGGAGACATTATTAAATTAGTGTAAAACGATTTCTTGTTTCTGACTCATTTATTTGTCTTATTTATGTCCTGGCGATTGAAAAGTATGCAGAAATCTAATGATTCTAAATTTGCTTTTTATTTCAAAAAGAAATCGCAAAGCTGAAGAGAACGGTGAAAGATTTAGGTGCGATATTTCTGCCGAACGTTACCGGAATAACACTGTTATTGAACAAATAGTTTATATTTTAATGCAGTAAACCCTCGCAAAGACGGACAACGGGGGTGAGGAGGAGGGGTCGTGTGATATCTGTATTGCTGATTTACCGGTGTAATAGTGTAACCCAAGGCGAGGAAGGAAGACACGCAGCGTCTGCTGGGAGTTGGGGTTTAAACCAGGGGGAATTCACAGGCCGGGGAGCCGCAGATTACTTAGTCCCACAGGCCGTGAGCCAAGTACAGACCCAGTATTCATAACACCTGCTCTGCCCGCTCCTGCAATCGGAAGTCCATAACGAAAGCTCAGTGGGTAACTGGCGGACGTTGGAGGTGTGGAGGGAGGGGGGGGGGGGGGGGGGGTAGATACGACCAAATATACACCCCAAAGTCCATTGCGGCAAGGGTCTACTGTAATTGCAACTTGGTGAACTGCTTAATTTCAGCGTTAATTTAGTACAATTCTCCACGAGGAAACATGTGCAATAAAAATATAAACATGATATTTCCCAGTTGATGTATGGATTTAATATGTAAAAAGTATTTTGAATTTTTGTCTGTATTAATCTACCGTAAAAAACTAATGAGCCAACTTTGTAACTTTTACTTTAACAGAGGAGTCGGTAACTGATAAAGACGATGGTGAGTGGATGTATATTTAAAAAAAAAAACATGTTTTGGATTGTTCTTTCCGTAGTCGTGGAATAAGGAGAGTATATGAAGCGAGTCTTCAATTCAACTCATTTTGAGCGACAAATTTGACGAATGTTGAATAAGAGATAAATGACATGTTTCCTTGATTTAACTTTATCTTCATCTTCTAATTAGCAATCACTTGATCTCAACTTGATTTAAATTTTTTCGTACTTTGTCGTTTTCAATATTTAATTTGCAATGTTTTTATTACTTTTCTTCAGAGAGAAGTAATTGGTGCAAGTCGCATTTTCAAATAGCTCCGGGTTATCTTTTTAATCCAAATTTTTAGCGATTATGTTTTGCCATCCAAGTTTCTTGAGTTTACGAAATGATAACTTACTGCTTCAAGCTTATGCTGGACCGTGCAATTTGCACGTTTTACTTTTCTTCTAGTTATTTTCCGACGTTTGTCGAATCGACGCAGTAGTGTTGTAAATTTCGCCGTGAGCAATTTTGATGAACTGTATTTCGTCGTGTGTAAATTGGTGAACTTTCAACTTTACTACTAAGTCGCTGGAATTTTTACTCTCTGTACTTTGGCCTGGGCACCAATCAACCACGGGGAAATCTACACCTTACAATAACCGGTTTGAATTATATGTGCCCTCTAAAGTCGTCTAAAAATCTAAAGATTTTGATGCCTTTGGACATCTCATCATGAATACAACTCGAATCGCCCACCATTTTGGATATGAATCACTGGCCGTGTCCCTCATTTTTTGATTCATCTTTGAATATCACTGAAGATATGCCGGTGAGCTTGTTCCATTTATATTTGATGTCATCAACAAGTCATAATCACAGTTTTGCCATTAATAACATGAATACCCATCTGTGTTTGTTCCTGTTACTGTTATCCGGCGATATCAACACCGATCCTGTTCCATACACCCCCAAGTGCCTGTGTGGTGAAAGTGGTAAGGCGGGAAAGTGGAAGCAACAAGCCTTGTGTGTGAAGACTGCAAAGCATGGTATCATCTGGCTGATTTCGGATGCTTGGCGTGATGCTAACGTAACTTCGATTTACAAGGACTCTCTCTAACTTCTGCAGGTGCACAGTAGAGAACATGCTGACCGGTTGCATCGTGGCTTGGTTCGGCAACTTGAGCGCCCTGGAGAGGAAGAGACTACAAAAAGTAGTAAACACTGCCCAGTCCATCCATCATCGTGTCTGACCTTCCTTCCATCGAGAGGATTTATCGCAATCGCTGCCTCAAAAAGGCAGGCAGTATCAACAAAGACTCACACCATCCTGGCCACACACTCATCTCCCTGCTACCTTCAGGTAGAAGGTACAGGGGCCTGAAGGCTGCAACGACCAGGTTTAGGAATAGCTACTTCCCCACATCCATCGGGCTATTAAACCTGGCTCGGGCAAAACTCTGAACATCAATAACCCATTATCTGTTATTTGCACTTTATCAGTTTATTTGTTCATGCGTTTTGTAGTCAATGCCTACTATGTTCTGTGTGCTGAAGTAAAGCACGAATTTCATTGTCACATCAGGGACACATGACAATAAACTCACTTGAACTTGAACTTGAAGAAGGGCGATAGAAGTAAACACGGAATTATACCCCAGTTTCGTTGTCATTGAAGTGGATTGTGATTTTCCTTACAATCCGCCACCAACAGGTTGTGCTGGAGGGTGTTTCTACCAACAGGGCTAAAGTTTAATCTGTGGTCCCCCAGGGTACCGTCCTGGGACCCCTAAAATATTTGGCATATATCAATCATCGATGGTCAAATCAAAGGTTAGATTCTTTGCGGGTGATTGCATTCTCTATAATAGAATACAATCCATGGAGTATTCCACAGAGACTCCAACAAGACCTTGATGCTTTCGTCAAATGGGAAGGAGATTGGCAGATAGCTTTCAATCCTTCCAAGTGCTTCAGTATGTGACACTCCACCGTGGAAGAGGTGAAACATCATCCCTACCAGGTAGCGGAACTTAGTAGTGATTTGAAACGATATTCTCACATCAACCGAAATACCAGCGACGCTAACAGAATGCTGGGATTGCTGAAGTTAAATATTTATTATTACAACAACAGAACGAAGTCTATAGCCTACAAGACACTGATAAGACACAAACTTAAGTATTTTGCTCCGCGGTCTGAGATCCACAATACAAAACAGAAGGGAGCAATTTAAAAAATATTCAAAATAGTGCTTCAAGGTATACCGTTGGTGTTTACAGCCGGGAGTCCAGTATCACTAAAACCCTTGCTGTTCGAGAGAGGGAAATTCTTCAAGACCTTTGGACCAAATTCAGCCTGACGGACATCTATAAAGGAAGGCACGGGTTTATTCCAAGCAACGTCAAGAGTAATCTTCAATCTACAAATTCACCCAGCCAACCAAAGACCAGGCAATCGGATATTTTCAAATTCGACATCATCCCAAAATGTACTGACTGTTATAGGTATTCACCTACCCAAAGACAATTCGCGAATGGAACAATCTCCACCATAATAATCGCACAGCACCCGACGTCAAGACTTTAAAAACCAAGTTGGAAACAATCGATATTAAGACGCTGACTTCCAAACCCCACTTTAATATGTAATTGCGACTTTGGAAATGACCCTTCCATACGTATGCAACAACCATACGTCCAGATATAGATACATTTTAAAACATAATCCGCTAAATGCTGCGGGGAATCTCGTGGCGATTCACTTTCGTTCACCACTGCATCCTTTTCGCTCAAGCAATTCCCACAAACCAAAAATGTCGGGGCGGTGGGTTTTGGATTACACACGATCAAGAAATTGGGTTCAGCTTCGAAGCGACTCCGCCAGTGGCGGTCCCCCATCCAAGTTGGGTGCCTGAGGTTGGACCGGCCGAGCGGGTGCGCGACGCGTCGGTCGCCGAGGGAAAAAAGGGGAACCGGGGATCCGGTGGGGATGGGGGGGGGGGGGGGGGGGGGGGGGGGGGGGGGGGAATGGAATGAGTGCAATGTATTTTAATCTTGAATATTTAAAAAATGACATTTTTTCCCCTTATTTCTAGAAATCTCAAAACTGAAGACAAGTGTGCAAACTGCAGGTATGAAAGACAATAGTTTGAAACAACTTGTTGAGGTTGAATGATGAAATAGTTTGGCGACTTGTACTAGACGCGTATATTTTGTGTCAATTCAGAATGGAGCAGAGCAGATTTCTTATCTGAAACTGATACTCACGTAGTCATGTATATTATTCGCATTATACTGCGCTATTCCAAACTTTAAAATGTCACCAATGCACATTGTATTGGCACACGATGACATATCATACATTAATTATTTTTATATTTAATATTTTGCCTCTATAGAACGCACAATAGATGACAAAGACTCGGGTAAATGGAAACATCCTTTTATACATTGTTTCTTACAATATTAGTGCAGCTTTTCAATGTTATTCGGAAACCATGTCCTTATCTGCAATTGTCAACACGATTATTTTTGATGTCCCCGGTAAATTCAGTGGTATTGATTTAAATTAATAAGTATAATTTATTTGGTTTGCAAATGGATGAGCAAATATCTTTAACCATATACACTTCGTTCCTATTTCGTCACATTTCCACACACCTCTCTCGCTCAGACTACCAGTCTGTTGGACGCGGTGGTAAGAAGTTCACCGGGATCTTACCTGGGTTTGCGAGTTTGTGTTATAGTCGAGGATGAATAGGGTATTTTACGCTCAGAGGTCTGAGTTGCGACCTTATTGAGGTAAGTTTACTTGAACAGATTTCACATGCCCGAGGATCCTAAACTGCAGTGCATATGTCCTATATAGATTAGAGGGGTACGACATAACATGGACCTCACAGGCAACGTTTTCATGTATTCGGTAGCAAATATCTGGAATGAGCCGCCACTGGAAGCAACATAAGCGGATGCATTGGCTCAATCGTCCAACAGTACTTTATTGTCACGTGTACCTAGGTAAATAAAGTACCATTAATTAATTTTTTTGCATACATTTCAGCGACAATCCTTTTTTTTTTTAACATGAGGCACAATCATACTAAGTATAACGTGTAAAATGGTACTCCTCACTAAGTCAGTTCACAAGAATCGCTCCCTTTTATGCACCATTTTGTACAATTCAGGTCTGAATTGAGAAACATGTTAGAATCTTAACTTGACCAGAAAGGCTCGCTGTTCTGACGGCAGCACATGGTCGGAGTAGCAGGAGTTGTAAAGACCAGGCGATTTGTTCGTGCCATCCGCTGCTGCGCCGCTGTCCTTGCCGCTGTACGCCGCGATCCGCACCCGATCTTAAGGAGTCCCAGACTGCTACAGTGCCTCCAGCGACGCCGACCCATTCCGCCGACGCGACCACTCTACAATTTCCTCGACATCGGCCCATCAACACATTATCGTTTGCTTCTTGACGGCGGTCGTTCAGCCTCTGTGTCCCAGGGCGCCTCCCGCAGCCGACCCAGAACACCTCCAAGAGCGCGATAGTTAAGCGGCCTTTTCACGGGGCGACTTGACGCAAGAGTTAACCGGAGTTTAACATCGTGGGAACCTCGTGCGATAACAGTACGGCATTCGTGGACCACCGTGGACCACCGTAGCGCTAACGGCAGGTCATCGTGTAACTTGGTCACTCGGGAGAAAATTCAAGAAAGTTTGAATTTCTCCAAGATTGACTTGTACACTTGTGGTTGAGTATTGCAACATTATATGAACGTAGTGGCCAGTGCGATATCCGTAATAACTCTTGCGGGTACCGTGGGAACTCCTGCGAACGGTGAACCCGGAAGCTGGACAGAGGGGACAGAAGGTGAGTAAAAATTATCTTCTGTGGGATTGAATTTAAAAAATAAATAAAAATAAAGATTTGCATCCGCATATGGACATCAACTTATTCATGAGTTATGTTAATGAGATTCAAGAAAATAACTATAATCTTTAAAAGGGACTTTAAAAGGGACTTTACTGAAAGGTTACGCATTTTTATGGTCCGTGAGAAATTTTTCACATGTACTTCTTTGAGAGATACAGGTCGGAGTCCTCGCCGACTAGCGATCGATGCCTTTCCGAAGCAGGGTCCGGAACGCTACCAATCAATGTTGTACAGAGACCCGTGTAAGGAATGAACTGCACATGCTGGTTTAAACCGAAGACAGACACAAAAAGCTGGAGTAACTCAGCGAGTCAAGCAGCATCTCTGGAGAAAACAAGCTGATGTTTCGGGACGACACACATCTTCAGACTCAATTCCGATTAGGCTGTCTGAAGAAGGGCTCCGATTCGAATCGTCACCTATTCTTTTTCTCCAGAGATGCTGCCTGACCCGCTGACTTACTCCAGCTTTTTATGTTTTTCTTCCCAGATCTGACTTACCTGCTGAGTTACACCAACATTTTGTGTCCTTCTGTGCGTATTAACCAGCATTAACCAGCGTCTGCAGTTCCTTTAGACATTACCTAACTTCAGATTTTAGAGATATAGCGCGTGGGAACTCCTGCGAACGGTAAACCCGGAAGTTGGACAGAGGGGACAGAAGGTGAGTAAAAATATCGACAAGGGAACATGTGTCCTTCGAGGATGTCCCACCTAATTGTCATTGTTGGATAATCTTTTTAACAGGAACACTTGCAGAGATGGCTCCCAGAAAATCTCAAAGAAAGGGGGTAAAGCGTGTCAGAGATGTTTTTGCCATGTTGCGCTATTCAGTTTCTATATTGTTTCAGTTTCTATATCCATATTGTTGCTCTATTCAGTTACCCAGGGGGTCGGGACGGGACTGGAGTTGGGAGGGAAAGGTGGGGGAGTCGAGGGAGAGGAGGGGGAGACAGATGGGGGTGTCTTCATTTACTGGCGGCGGGTGTCTGTCACTGAAACAGGCAGGTGAGATTTCACATCCACCTTGTGTGTGCCTCTCTCTCTCTCTCCCTCCATCTTACACAGGCTGAGAGACTCTGCCTCTGTGAGTGTACGTCTCTTTCTCCCCCTCTCCCACACACAGTAAGACCGAGGTACTGTGCTCAGTCCATCTGTCTCCCACATACACAGTAAAATATGTCTCCAAATGAGCCAATTCAACCAAGGGAGGATATATATAGTGTGTGAAAAAAAAGTTACATCATTTGTGTCACGTGTAGTTCACGATGTTCATTCAAGATTTAACACGAAAGCTCGGGAAACGGACAAGTCACTCGCACAAATAACAGAAATGCCGAGTACCGTGGGAACTCTTTATCTACCCCCGTTATATCGTGCGAGACTCGTGCTGGACCACGACCTCTTCACTCTGGTGACATCTTGCGTCAACTCGCCCCGTGAAAAAGCCCCATTAAGCCGCCAGCCCAGTCGGTCCGTCGCCGCCGCCGCCACCTTGAAGGGCATTGACGACAATTAAAGAATATTTGGACAGATATATAGATAGAAAGGTTTCATTGGGCAATGGGCCAAGTGCAGTGAAATGACACTGGCCGGATCTGCAAATGCGGTCGGCGTGGACAAGGGATCTGTTTTCGTGCAGTACTGCGCAATGACATTATGGCTCTTGTAGTTCGACATTTTAGATCTTTATGCCCCTGTCCCACTTAGGAAACCTGAACGGAATCCTCTGGAGACTTTGTGCCCCGCCCAAGGTTTCCGTGCGGTTCCCGGAGGGTTTCGTCAGTCTCCCTACCTGCTTCCACTACCTGCAACCTCCGGCAACCGTCTGAAACCTCCGGGAACCGCACGGAAACCTTGCGTGGGGCGCAAAGTCTCCAGAGGTTTCCGTTCAGGTTTCCTAAGTAGGACAGGAGCATTACTTATTCGTTTTGTCAAGAGGGGTTTCCGGTGTAGCCTTTGAGAATGGCTTGGTGTTTTGTTGTCGGAAAGTGCCAAATCTGAGGAGTGGATCCCACCGCAGAATACGGTCTGTCTATTCATCCCAATGTCTGCCTGTCTTGCTGAATTATCCAACGTGTTCCTTGTGCGCAATATATCCCGGAGCGACAATCTTGTTTGCCTACTTTGAGTTCTCCTCTGCAGCCGAGAATTCTGCAAGACACTCTCCCACTGCTCCCACTCTATAGGTTGCTGCTGTCCAAATATTTCAGCATTTCCTGACCCAGACTCAATACTACAGACAAAATCGAGCTTGCAAATAAGGTTGCGCTCCGAACCGGCGTGCGCTCCGAACCGGCGGCATGGTCCTGCCTGGTCCTCCGAATTCTTCTTGCACTTTGTTTGTTGCTTACTCGAAACATAGAAACATAGAAAATAGGTGCAGGAGTGGGCCATTCGGCCCTTCGAGCCTGCACCGCCATTCAATATGATCATGGCTGATCATCCACTCAGTATCCTGTACCTGCCTTCTCTCCATACCCCCGGGTACCTTTAGCCACAAGGGCCACATCTAACTCCCTCTTAAATATAGCCAATGAACTGTGGCCTCAACTACATTCTGTGGCAGAAAATTCCAGAGATTCACCACTCTCTGTGTGAAAAATATTTTTCTCATCTCAGTCCTAAAATATTTCCCCTTTATCCTTAAACTGTGATCCATTGTTCTGGACTTCCCCAACATCGGGAACAAGCTGCTAGCCTGTCCAACCCGTTAAGAATTGTGTACGTTTCTATAAGATCCCCCTCAATCTTTTCGAACTTTGAAAATGTTCTCTCGGTTTACCACGTAACAACGAAGGCTATCGGTATTCCCTTCATCATTGACTTGTATGAGGGTGTTTGGTAAGTAATAAAATATCTGTCATACGGACAATGTGTGAATGCCCCGAATAATGGAAACCTCCATCTTTCCAGCATTTTTTCGCATGCAAGCTCCGGATGTATGGATTCTTGTTCTAAGATTGGAATCTGTTGCATGACATCCTCCATTGCCAATCTGACACAAACGACATGTTGTACACTTGCTGGAGTATCCCATCTCTGATCTTTGGTTCTATTGACTGCGGCATTGTTTATACTCAATGTTGCGATATATATATTTTTTTCAAATGTTTCATTGATGTTCAGTGAAATCCTGCCACGACACCCGAAGGTGTTTGATTCAAATCACACTTTTCATTGCTGCTCAAAGTCGAGGTGCGTGAGTTTATGGACGCCATTCATCCGCACTTCGATTGACGTATTTCGAAGATCAAGGAACCATTTTGCGTTTTGACCCGGCCATGAGCCAAATGTGGCTTGTTCCATTATAAAAAAAAAAAAAAAAAAAAAAAAAAAAAAAAACATTATATGGAACCCATTTTGCGATTCGTCGCTCGTTTTTAACTCCGCCGCAGTGAAAATATATATATATGTTATTAAACATACGTACATCTTAGAAATAACATTAAAATATGGGAGTGTTCAAAGTAGAGCAATAATATACAACGGATTATGCGAGATCAAGGAATATCGTAGAAAATATGTTGGTATTCTCATGGACTGCAATTAAATGACGAGAACAGTATACTTTTACATAATATTATTTTTGCTAAGAAATCGTGTGCATTTGCTTTAAATGTATTCGCGCTATTCCGGAACCTGTAAAACATCTGTAATGAACTAATATCTTATAATGCTCACTATTCCGCTGAGCGGCTGGATACAAATTGTATAGCTTATGTTATCGCCGGATGCCTTTCATTTTAATGATGATCCTGCTTTTACAAGGTACGTACATAACTATATTTTTCTTGCGTTGTGTATATTTATGTTGTCAGCCAAATTCAGTATTGTTGATGTTGGTTGTAAAATTTGAATGTGATATTTATCAAATATTTATATTCGTTTCTGTTATTTTAGAATGCCATTTATTTTCCCGGGTATTTAAAGGAATGGGAGTTGCGTGGTCTGTCAAAGAGAGTTCGTCATCAATCACGATTCTCTCTCTCGCGAACCTCCGAGGAACTGAAGCTTCAAGTTCGTTGAAAGCACACTGCTATAAAATGTTAGCGCACACGTGGGCGTATAACGGGAGGTAAGACTGGGGTACTAGCTGATGGAGTAATCTGACCCCCTGCTTAAATTCGAGCTTCATTGACATAATGGCGAATACCATATATCTTTACCTTAATTATTTCGGACACCTTTAACTTCAAAAATGAAAATCAACGGCAGCACGTGGTTCCACCGTGTTGTACAGTGGGCCAATGTGATTGTATGTTGCCTATATGTTTGAATTGAGTCACCAAAGATATATTACCACAGATCTGCAGATGTTGCTTGAATTAAAATAGGGAACTATGCGAGAAGCGCCCAACGGGTCAGTAAGGATCGGAATGAGCATCATGAGGTATTTGTGTTATTATCTCTGATACCAGCATCTGCAGTTGTTACTTGAATTTCATGAAAATATTTTTAATGCCATGGTTGGAGCTCTCTGTGGTTTTATTCTTTATCCATGTCAACTATATATCTACATAATTCTTGGGCATTCACATTCCGACGGTGGTGATCATTCGATTAACACCAATCAATATCTTCATGGAGATGGTGAACGCTGTGTATTAGGTCTACAAATTGCATGCTTAATAACGTGGATTGATGGCTCTCTAGTGGGCCAAGTGTTGATGAAAGGATGGACAGAGTATGCAGTGAAGAATGATCAGTTAACCTAATATTCGTCGCATGGAAATTGTTACAATGCGCCATGATAGACTAAATGATCGACACCTGTAGCCTGCATATATGAAATAAGTAGCAATGCATTGAGGTTTATTGAATTTGTGGAATTCAGAGGTGACACAGTATATCAATATGCACGATGTACATTATGTCGATTTCCAAATGCTTTTAGTTGTTCCAGCACAGGACATTGGGGAACATGATTATAAGTCGGGGACTTGAGGGTAATATACTGGCATTGACTGCAAACTAGTTAGCACGGTTTGAGTAGAATAGCACTAAAGTAAAACGGCATCGTTGGCAATGGCGTCATTTAATGCTCATTGCACTCTGTTTTTGACAATGATTTCGGGAGAGGATGCCGTGAACGATGGCCATCTTTATCAGCATTTATTTATCGACGCCTAACTGGCCGCGATGAGGTTGTGATGGTCTCCGCCCTTGACTGCTGCAGTCTTGAGTTGCGTGTAAGCCCACCATGCTGCTTGGGAAATTATGGGACATTGAACCCTAGACAATGAGGAAACGACGATATGGGTCCAAATCAGATTGTGCGGCTAGGAAGGAAAAGTCCAGAAGACGGTTCAACATTTGATCCCCATGTCTTTTCGGTGCAAGGTGTTCTTTAGGGAGTGATGTGAGTGAAGGATGAGAGACCGGTGAGCAGGTGATGTTAATATTTTTTTTATCGGGATGTTGAAAAACTTAGTAGCGTATTTCAAGGTTTAAGCTTGAAAAAGGCAGCGATATAAGGTTTTCCAAAGAAAGGTCTTGGTGATTTGATACTGCACATATTAGAAAAGTACGAGATGAGATCCTATTGACATTAGGAGACACGTGGTTCAACTTGCTGAAGGGAGGACAATTTCACCTTGCCGAGGAATATGGTGCCTGACTTCCAGATACTGAAAGTGATAAGTTACTTCTGATGGTGAGCAGTTGGAGCTCTCTACCTTGGAGACGTGTTAATCGTCCGTAATTTTGTTAGTTAAAACATAGGGAAAAAACAAGAGGAATTAGGAAATTAAGAATATCTTCGTGAACCAAATGAAAAATATTGAATCAATTCTGAACCGTGTTGGTGGGAATGATGGAGGGTCTTGAAATGAATTAATCTTCCCAACTCCCCAGGTTGACAAGGCCAAGGGGAAGGAGAGGCGCAAGCTGGCCAAGAGGAATTCAGGGCAGCGGTTGAGGAGGAGAGGTCAACCGGAGCGGTTGACTTGAGGCCTGGCCAAAGTGGGAGCAGGCCATGGACTGAAAAGTCACAGGGACTGAGCTCTGGCAGGCTGAACCACAGCGCATCGGGTTCCTGGTCCAGGAATGTACGGTGTGTTTCCCAGCCCACCGAATTGTTTCATCTGGGACAAAGCGGAATCTCCGGATTGCCCGCAATGCTCAGGCATGGGCACGTTGCAGCACATCACTGCTTGGTGCACCTGCATGCCTACTTTCACCAGTCATTGAAAGTAGGCATGCAGGTGCAGCAGGCAATGAAGAAAGCGAATGGAATGTTAGCATTCATAGCAAAAGGATTTGAGTATAGGAGCATGGAGGTTCTTCTGCAGTTGTACAGCGTCTTGGTTAGACCACACCTGGAGTATTGCGTACAGTTTTGGTTTCCTAATCTGAGGAAAGACATTCTTGCCATAGAGGGAGTACAGAGAAGGTTCACCGGACTGATTCCGGGGATGTCAGGACTTCCATATGAAGAAAGACTGGATAGACTCGGCTTGTACTCGCTAGAATTAAGAAGTTTGAGGGGGGATCTTTTAGAAACTTACAAAAATCTTAAGGGATTGGACAGGCTAAATGCAGGAAGATTGTTCCCGATGTTGGGGAAGTCCAGAACAAGGGGTCACAGTTTAAGGATAAGGGGGAAATCCTTTAGGACCGAGATGAGAAAAACATTGTTCACACAGAGAGTGGTGAATCTCTGGAATTCTCTGCCACAGAAGGTAGTTGAGGCCAGTTCCTTGGCTATATTTAAGAGGGAGATAGATGTGGCCCTTGTGGCTAAAGGTATCAGGGGGTATGGAGGGAAGGCAGGTACAGGATACTGAGTTGGATGATCAACCATGATCATATTGAATGGCGGTGCAGGCTCGAATGGCCGAATGACCTACTCCTGCACCTATTTTCTATGTTTCCATGTTTCTATGTCTACATCCTGAGCTGCTACCCAAAGGCTGATGTGCAGGGCCGTTTAACCTGGCGTCACGACCAGGTTCTTAAACCCATTGCAGAAACCATCATCATGGGAATCAGCAGCTGCACACGAGCACGGCCCACCACCCATATGATTATTTCGTGAATGCCGGAGTGCAGCTGCAAAGGGCCATAGCAGCCAGTGATCTGTCAGGAATCCTGGCGACTGCTCAGGACTGGCAGCTTTTCCCGCAGCACGCTGCCAAGGTCCAGCTGGTCTCAGACGCGACCAAAAAACATTGTCTTGTTGGAACTGAGCGTGCCGTGGGAGGACGGGCTGGAGGAGGCCCATGAGAGGACGAAGAGGAAGTACGATGAGGTGGTCATAGATTGCCGCAAGGAAGGCGGGAAGACAAGGTGTAGGCCCATCGAGTTTGGCTGCAGACGATCTGCAGGGCAATCGCTCGACAAAGCCTGAGTGCACTGGGAAGAAGAAGAGCCATCAATAACACCACAGCGGAGAAAGCCTCGTGATGGCTCTGGATCAGGAGAGCAGGTCCATGGGGAGGGGCAAATGCCACCTGAACACAAGTCGTGGTCTGATCAACAACGGCTGGGTCGCCTGCGTGAGGGTGTCTGATGTTGAAAGACACGAAACACGCAATGACCCCAGGTCACATCACTGATGATGTGTTCAGGATGTGTTCAGGAGCATCAATATATGTATTGTTTATCAATAGGTCTATGAATTCTGCAAATTAATAAATATATTTTCATTTTAGAACTCAAGAAACTAAAATCGGACTGCGCAGCTACTGGTAAGGGAAATGTACAACTATCTATGCGAAGAACGACATTGAAAATTATATTACAGTGATCTTCCAACTTGATACGTGTAATTAAAACATCTATATTGTTGAAAGTGACGCCAGACTTTTCCGTTGATAAACAAAGTCGTGGACGCTAATATATATAAACAAGACTAAGTGGGACCCGTTGGGGCCCAACATCACACGGGAGGGATGGTCACCAACGCAATATTCCACCTCTCCACCAATTCCAATATTGCTCGCCAGTGGGGGGGGGGGGGGGGGGGGGGGGGGGAGATTCTGTTGCGCTAGCATGGGTGTTGCGGGCCGAAGGTACTGGTTTCCAGAGGGCTAGTATAGACATTGTGGGCCGAATGGATTCTTGGGCTGGCAGCCAACTGTTGCAATGATTTAAAAAGCCAAGCCAAGGCAAACAATTTGGGTGCAGCCACCCGACAACCAAAAATCATTTTGTGAACACAAACGTTTCAAAAAGGCGAGGCAAACAATTGGGCAGCAGACACCCGACAACCAAAATTCATTTTGTGAACACAAACTTTAAAAAAAGGCGAGGCAAACAATTGGGCAGCAGCCACCCGACAACCAAAATTCATTTTGTGAACACAAACTTTAAAAAAAGGCGAGGCAAACAATTAGGCAGCGGCCACTTTACAGCCGCATCGAGGGGACTCACTTGGAGTAGATGTGCGTTCAGTGTTATTCGCAGCTCAGAGAGCTGTGACCGACTCGCTTCCTGGGTCTGGCAGAGACTGAGTGAGGCACGACACTTCTGAGTTTTATAGTCCCTCCCCCCTCCCCCCCCTGCCGCCAGCAGGGGCAGCAGAGAGAATGGGGATTTAAAGAAACCCATTAATATCTCTCAGATTTTTCATCGATGGGGAAAATCTCTGGTCCCGGAAGGCGGAGGGGGGCTCTGAGCGAGGTGGCCAAAAATGACGGCCGTAGGTGGCGGCGTTCTCTCGAAATCGCAGCAGAGTGGGCCAAAAGCGGTCAAGATCAGACTTTTAGTAATATAGATATATATTAAATAGACAGTAAATCAGTAGCGTTCGCCAATGTTTTCGGGAGAGGATATGGTGAACAACGGAACATTTACAAGCAGCAAATTTTAATGTTACAGAGCATTTAGTTGGTAGACGTTAGTCCAAACGCAACAAAAAATAATCAAGATTAAACAAAAGGAATGCCAGCTTTGAAGTTATATTAGCTCTTCTTTTATTTTTGTACAAACAGATGACGATCAGAAATCAGGTAAGCGCGTAATGGAGAAATATAATTAAAAATAACTATAAATTCGCAATGAGTGGAATTATATTTGATTTGCACGAAAATAAATGTAAAATGGTTGATACCTCTGTTCAACAGACTTGTTGCGACGTAAAATAATGGCAGGTATTTCTGGGAATAATGCAGAAGGTGCAGGATCAGTTAATTCCAAACTGGAAGAACGATTCTAGAGACGTAAGGGGCGACCATGGCTGACAAGGATCATCTGAATCAGAATCAGTATGAGAATACCATTTATTGTCATTTGAACCTAAGTTCAGACGAAATGAAGTATCTGCAGTCATACAAACATGAAAAAACCAAGGCACACAATCAACACAAATCACACAAACATCCATCACAGTGAATCTCCAACCCCCTCCTCACATGATGGAAGGCAAAGTCCCGTCCCTCCCCTGTTGTTTGTTCTTCCCCCGGTGTTAAAGCGGGTGATGGTAAATTGAAATCTCACATCTTTGCGAGGGAGGGATGTTATGGATGGAACCACCGGCTAAAGCAAAGGCCGCTAGGACAGGGAAATAATGCCACCAGTTAATTAACCAAAAACTGGCAGCCGTCCATGTGACAATGAAGGGACTGTGAAACCAGCGGCCGCAATCCCTTCCCAGGATACCGGGTTTTAACTCGGCATTAAAAATCAAAATAGAGCTACATTATTTTTAAAACTAAAATGTTACATGTATAAATCGTTCTTACATTCGGAAACGTGGTTAATTAACGGGCAATATTGCCCTGTCCTAACGGCCTATCCTTTTGCCGGTGATTACATCCAATCCACCCGTCCCTCGCAAAGATGTGAGATTTCAATTTGAGCTCACTTATTAGAAGTCGGAGGGAGGGGGGGGGGGGGGGGGGGGTTACCATGGTGTGATGGTTGGCGTCCGATCGCGGTGCATCGCGGTCAGTGACTGTGGGACGCTCCCGCTGTTGGCGACGAAGGAGAGGGTGAAGGGGGAGAGAAAGAGAGAAGGGTAGAGAGAGAAGGGAGAGAGAAGTGTAGAGAGAGAAGGGGAGAGAAGGGAGGGAGAGAGAAGTGAGCGAGAGTGATGAGGGGAAGAGAGAGGAGAGACACGGAGAGAGAGAAGGGAGGGAGGCGGAGAGAGAAGGGAGGGAGAGAGAGAGAGATGGAGAGAGAGAAGAGGGGAGAGAGAGGAGGAGAGAAAGAAGAGGGGGGAGACAGGAGGAGAGAGAGAAGAGAGAGGGAGAAGGGAGTGATTTAATCCGGTCGTACAGGGATTTGATGGTAATCCTGATCAAGTCGACTTTAGAAAATAATTTAGCCCCAGTCAGGTGTGCAGTGATGTCCAGAATGTACGGGATAGGGTACCGGTCCTTAGTTGTGGCGTCATTCAGGCGGCGCTCGTCGTCACAACTCCTCCAGCCGCCGGAGACATTGGGAACCATGTGCATTGAGGAAGCCCATGGGCAGTTTGAGCGTTCAACAATTCCCATGCCTTCCATTATCGAATCTCCGCCTTTGCAAACTGGCGTTTTTCGGGAGGCACTCTGCGTGCGCGGGTGTGAAGCGGTGATCAGGAAGTGAGAATATGACGTTGAACCCCCTGCTTCGGGTTAGTTAAGTTAAATTGCGGGGTCAGGATTGCTGGGTATTCGGCGTAGATGGTATCCACCGCCGCCAATGGGTTTGGGACTGGCACAGCAGACGCAGCAGGACGCAAGGAGATTGCTTCATGCGGAGAAGCATGGACAAGGCGTCCACCGAAAGAGATTGCGCCAATGTTTGGTCCTGGTCTGGAATCAGCTGCCAGCGGAAGCTTTAGAAGCATTACAAATTAGCAGTTGTTAAATACATTTGGTTAGACATAAGGTGAATGGGAAAATATTTAATTGTAATCTGAGGGGTAACTTTTTTCCGAAATATGTGGTGGATATATGGAACAAACTGCCAGAGAGCGTAGTCGAGGCTGGGACCATATCAACGATTTAGAAACAGCTATACCGGTCCATGGGTGGACTGGTTTGGAGGGGTATGGAACAAATACTGGCAGGTGGGATAGCTGGAGCTGGAACATGTTGACCGGTGTGGGCAAGTTGGATCAACGGACCTGGTTCCACTCTCATTCCATTACTCTGTGATTATGTGTCCATTGAAAGAGCTTAGATGGCCGCAAGCAAAATGCAAGCAAATAGGACGAGCTGCCTATGCCATTCTTGTTAGTATGGAAAAGATGAGGCGAAATGTTGATTCCATGCAGTGCAGCTCATTGACTGCACAATTAGCAAGTCCGCAAGCATATCACTTCAGTATTTGCTCTTGACAATATTTTCGCTGACAAATTCGTGAATCGCTTCATATAGTCTTTTTTCTATTAACCCCTCCACCCTCCCGCATTTTAAACCTATATCTTCCGTTTTTTCCATTCTCAATTCATCTATCATCTACTCTGGGCAAGATACTCTGTGTATATACCCGATCAATTCCTCTGATGGATTAAATCACCTCTATAATGTCACCCCTTATCCTCCTGTGGTCCATCACGAGTAAGTTATTAATATTCCTCTGAGTTATGTACTCGCAGTCGGAAGGGTGAATATTTAGGGACGGTATATTGGATGACAGTTAAACTGAAAGCTTCCTCTTCGTCGTTTTTGAAGTGTATGGCATTTGAAGAAAATGGGACAATTGCAATACCCCAGTTTCAAGGGAATGGACAGAGGCAGTCATTGATTTTAATGAGTTCTGCCATTGTTGTTTGCTGGCTCGTAACCGAAGTTCCCCTGGTTGTTCCTCTGCAGGGTTCTTGACCGAAATGTTATCGGGAAGTGATGTGTTGTATAGTATAGTATATCTTTATTGTCATTTTCCTGAGTACTCACATACCCAGAGGAAACAAAAAAACGTTGCTCAACCAGTGTCCATTCAGTGTGCAGTAAAAAATAAATAGAAATAAAAATACATATATCATGAACAAATTAAACACTCTACTCTTTACTAAACATCACCAGGCGTTCCGATCGGCAGCGGCACGGCAGTGGCTCTGCTGAAGTGTGTCCAGGTTGGTGGTTGGTGGTTGGTGCGCGATACTTTGGCAGGGGGCAAAGTCCGTTTATCGGTCTTATAGCCTGCGGGAAGAAGTTGAGGAGCATCCTGCTGGTTTTGCAGCTAATGCTCCTGTACCTCTTCCCAGATGGCAGGATGGAGAATATGTGATGCGATGGGTGGTAGGGGTCTTTGATGATGGAGATGGCACTGCTGATACATCTCTTCCTGTATATGTCCAGCAGGAAAGGGAGTGGAGCACCAATAATCCTGCTGGCGGTCTTCACAATCCTGTCTAGTTGGTGCCGTCCGTACGCCTTGCAGCTCCCGAACCAGGAAGTGACGCCGTAGGTTAATGTGCTCTCGATTGTCCCCCTATAAAAATATCGTAGGTGTGTAGTGGGGAGACCTGCTTTCCGTAGTCTTCGGAGAGGGCGTAGTCGCTGCTGGGCTCTCTTGACCAGTGCTGTGGTGTTGGTCGTGGACGTCAGGTCATCTGACAGGTGGAGTCCTAGGACTGTTGAAGTGAGGATGCTGGAATGTTGAGTGGAAACACACGATCTCGAGTAGTGCTTACGTAAAGTTCGGCACAAAAGTTTATCGATGTTTTGTGTAAATGAATTACTTACAATCATATAATCATTTTACCTGATATGTTACAATTCTTTACTGGATTGTCCTTACTTTCGGTCAATTCGTGGTCGTCTCTGGCCCTCTGGCTTTTTCTGCTGCGAACTATTATCCGTTTTCAAGTGATTGTCTTGTTTCCCTCTATATCAACAAGCATGTTTATGGTTCCTTAATCCGTCTTTGCGATTATAGCACAATATAAAATCAAAATCCAACATTACTTCGTTATGCTGCAGCATATACCAATCTCACACTATGGTAAATTCCTTTTGAGATAACCAACATAACTGTGTACATCCCTTTAAAATACCATGATACTTATTTTTTTCCATGATCAGTTTGACAGCTTCCTTCGTCATTTTTTGACAGTCATGGTGTCCGACGATGTCTTAGATTTAATCAGCGGTTGTAATAAAATACAAGAACGTGTGTCAGAAATCACTATTATGTTCCTTTCCAGAAATCAAGAAATTGGAAAAAAAAGTCGCTGATATGGGTTTGTACAACTTCAGCCGGTTGCGAAAACGATGAAAGAATAACATGCCGAAAATAATGAGTAGACATTTTAGAAATTATATGGAATTAGGGTGCGCGCTTTCTTTCATATATGAAACTAATACCGTAATATATCAACAGGCATGCAATATCTGCGGAGTGTGATTCCATTCGATTGAATTACTAAATTATCGCTCTGAATGTTGTTCATGTTCCCAAATATGTTGTCGATTTACATTTTTTAAGATTATTACAAATCACACATGTGTTCTTTGTCGGGCATTTTCAAATGTGCGAATCCAATTGTCTGCAAGATGACGGTAGGGAAAGCTATCGGGTGTACACCATTGAACTCTTGCTCTATGTGGAACTGAAATCGAAGGCATCGTCCACTGCCTCCGCTCCTTACGATACATGCCGATGGCTTGCCACACCCATGGGCAGGCGGCGGGCACTCGGCGGCTCGAATGCCCCGGCCTAATCTTGAAACCATGTTCCAGGAATAACCTAACCAGATTGAGCAGCTGTTAAATGTTTAGAATGAAACGGCAGATGCTGTTTTAAACCGAAGACAGACACAGAAGCTGGAGTAACTCAGCGGTACAGGCAGCATCTCTGAAGTGAAGGAACGTTTGACGTTTTGGGTCTTCAGAAGAAGGCATTCGTGCGGAGAGGTCAACCATTCCCTCTCTCCAGAGATGTTCCTTTGCTCGCTGAGTTACTCCAGCTTTTTGTACCTATCGTGAACGGCTGCTAGTTCTGGCAACAGATGAAAATTTGCGTTCCCTGGTATTTTACAAGAATTAAAAATAGCCCAGCATTTGAGAACGACGTTTTGTCAATTCAGTACAAGATGGTAATGATTTGAAAAATACAATTTATTAAGACATTCCCGTGCGATCTTCACTTTCGTTAAAATTAAATTCCAATGTTAAGGGAATACACATTAATGGTTACATTTCGCATTCTAAAGACGAGCACTTCAAATTAAAATGACTACATTCTTGGATCATATGCCAGGCTCACGTGCGTAAGATGAGTTGTGACATTCCCCATTCGATTGGTCTCCATCGTGGATCATTGGCGAATGTGATAATGCCTGTTGCCGACCAACTTAAAATATTGTAAAAGATTTGCACAATATTTTTTCTATTTGTCTTTGTCTTTAGAGGCAAGCGGCTGCGGCGGTTCCGGTAAATGTTTAAGCCAAATATTATAGAGTCAATTAAGTACAGGAAAAAATGGAAATTTTAATTCCAGTGGCTGTGGTTACATGTAAAATGCGCGTAAAAATAAACCAATGAATTGCACATTTATCAAGGGAACGAATGTGTTGTTACAACCAAAATACAGTAGAAGTTGGAGTCACGTGGCAAATATGCTGGCGAGGTGCAAAAATAATCGCCAGAAACATAAAAACATAGAAAATAGGTGCAGGAGTAGGCCATTCGGCCCTTCGAGCCTGCACAGCCATTCAATATGATCATGGCTGATCATCCAACTCAGTATCCCATCCCTGCCTTCTCTCCATACCCCCTGATCCCTTTAGCCACAAGGGCCACATCTAACTCCCTCTTAAATATAGCCAATGAACTGGCCTCAACTACCTTCTGTGGCAGAGAATTCCACAGATTCACCACTCTCTGTGTAAAAACAAATAATTTCCTCATCTCGGTCCTAAAAGACTTCCCTCTTATCCTTAAACTGTGATCCCCTAGTTCAGGACTTCCCCATCATCGGGAATAATCTTCCTGCATCTAGCCTGTCCAACCGCTTAAGAATGTTGTAAGTTTCTATAAGATCCCCCCTCAATCTTCTAAATTCTAGCGTGTACAAGCCGAGTCTATCCAGTCTTTCTTCATATGAAAGTCCTGCCATCCCAGGAATCAGTCTGGTGAACCTTTTCTGTACTCCCTCTATGGCAAGAATGTCTGTCCTCAGATTAGGAGACCAAAATCAAAGAAGTCTTGTCAATAACAAAACATCCACCACAAGGAAGCAGGGAATTGGGAACGTAAAATTCCCGAGATCCTTCTCCAAACGAAGATAGCGAAGAGATGGATTTGTTTTGTCATTGTTAACTATTCCAGAAAACATTGCATCTGAAATTAAGCAACGAAATGGATAGAAACGATTCTTTATCAATACAAAATAATGTGCGCGCTATTTTTGCACTTGAAATAGAAACATGTAACCACCGATTTGTTGCAAGAAAATGCAAAAAAAAACGACAGAAATGTTGATTATGAATATCCTCTAAACGAAACTGAAATACATACGAACAGTCAATAGAATTCTATAGGCAAAAGGATGTGGAGACCGTGCTTGGATTAACCTGGATAATTCACTGGCAAGATTTTCCATCAGATTTACCCGTTCCCTAATCTACATTGCGTATGTATCCCAGAGATGGAGAATAGATGTGACATTATTATTATCTTTTATCATATGTGGTCCCTGCGTGATCCAATCAAAATCTTAGAGAACTTGCGGGAAATAAACTGGAGATGCTTGCATAAAGCAAAGGTAGACAGGAAAGGCTGTGATAACTCAGCAAGCCAGTCAGAATATCTGGAGGAAATGGATAGTTGATTTTTCTGGTCGTGTCAGTTCTTTCGACTGATGGTAGGGGTGGGTCTGGGGTCGGGCTGGGAATTGAAGCAAGAATATACCAGGACATACCATGCTGGTGACACGTGATATCAAGCAGGGAGTTTATCTGATATGCGATTGTTGTCAATAGACATTGTGATACCGAGAGATACATGGATGCGAATAGTGGAACTGCTTAATTGACCTTTAATGAAGCGGGAAAGAGGGAGGAGAGCGAGAGCTGGACTCCAGTTGGGCACCACGGGAGTTCGTCCGGGTGAGACTGAGGTGCACCTCCTCCGATCTTATTTGTCAAGGTGAGGGGAGGTTGTATAAGCTCCACTTAGAATCGAATAAAATAATATTAAAATCTCCAGCAATATTAGAAAGAAGACTCAACTGTGCGACCAGTGGTGATTGTCTGTAGTGGAGATTTCCTAAGATTCGTCGCCGGAGGTTCATAATCGCCCTCTGATGTTTGACCTGAATGGCACATCCCGGAAACTGAGAATGAGTCCTTAAGATATAGACGCCCTTGTCAGAATACGTATCAGCTCCAAAGTACCATACCAAACACCGTATCATCCAACATATTCCTGTGTCTTTTCGGTCTATTTTTCAGTATCAATCACTTTTCATTATTTGCTGTCCTGTCCTTACGTCAATGTGGTCGAGATACACTAGGAACATGTTCAGAAAAAGCTGCTAATTGTATCAGAAATCCATCAAGGCTACCGCCGCCCATATAATACGTCACCACGCAAAGATCATTTAATTTTTTCGTGTGTGTGTTATGAGATTGCGGTCAGATAAGATCCAGTTACAACCATTTATTTATGTAAGAAATTAATGCATTTTACTTGTTGTGGTTGCTTATCATTCTCTTATATATAACGTTTCAGGGAAGTCTGATGTTTCGGACAGTTCTGGTTAGTAATCCAATATGTTTTCAATAGTAAGATAAATACGACAAAACGTTTGGCAGATAATTATCCTGCACAATTAATTGTACGCATTTTCCATGCTCTTTCATGAACCGCGTTCGTCATTTAGGCAATTAAAATGAATACCTACTGCAAATGAAACTGAAAATAACCGTTCAGTGTTTCAATATTCAATCACCCCAATTGTTATTTAACTTATAAGCGTGTAATGAACTAAGACTAAAGCATTTAATTTATTATTATCTTGTTAATCTTTGCCATTTCCACGCCTTCTCCCATCGCTTTACAATTTCTAATCTGTGCTGCCATTGTGTCCATGTAGAAACATAGAAACATAGAAACATAGAAATTAGGTGCAGGAGTAGGTCATTCGGCCGTTCCAGCCTGCACCGCCATTCAATATGATCATGGCTGATCATCCAACTCAGTATCATGTACCTGCCTTCTCTCCATACCCCCTGATCCATTTAGCCACAAGGGCCACATCTAACTCCATCTTAAATATAGCCAATGAACTGGCCTCAACTCAGAATTCCAGAGATTCACCACGCTCTGTGTGAAAAATGTTTTTCTCATCTCGGTCCTAAGGTTTTTCCCCCTTACCCTTGAACTGTGACCCCTTGGTTTGGACTTCCCCATAATCGGGAACAATCTTCCTGCATCTGGCCTGTCCAACCCCTTAAGAATGTTGTAAGTTTCTATAAGATCTCCCCTCAATCTTCTAAATTCTAGCGAGTACAAGCCGAGTCTATCCAGTCTTTCTTCATATGAAAGTCCTGACATCCCAGGAATCAGTCTGGTGAACCTTCTCTGCACTCCCTCTATGGCATATCCCTCTATGTATTGTTGGACGCGAGGCAGTGTGCATTACTTTTGATTCAACACCATCAACACGAGGATTGAAAATTAATCAAAAGTTTACAATTTTCAAAGGTCAGACTGTTTTTTATTGTCATATATTACTTGGTTGAATGGTCGTGATTTGCAGAAGATGGTGAAATCATGCATTATTGTGGCCAAAATGATAATATTAATATACCTCCCTTTGACCAATTCACAGCTTTGTCGATCATAGTTGTTCCACTGGTTACTGTTGGGATGTTAAGTGTGGGTGTCCTTTTTTACCATCCATTCTGGCGGCGATATTTGGAAAACCTCTGTCCTTTCAACACGTGCAACAAGTGCAACACGTTTCTCCAAATTCTGGCTCGTCTTATCGTTCATTTTATTATTTCAGCTACACCTTCAGTTAAACTTCCGAGCGAATTACATCCATCATTTTAACCCTATCTGCACACATCATAATTGTCGGTGTCATTTTGCTGCTCTTCCGTTAGGCACAAAGGAACGCAACTCGGCATAATTAGTGTTTCCTTTTCAATATAATTATCTAGAACTGTCAATATCCTCGTACATCGTTTCTGTAAGTTCTGCCTCAAAATATAGGTTCCATATTGGCTCTTGACCGAAAGAGTGTGCGAGTGGTGACCAAGACTCCAGGTGCTGCATCCTGTCAACTATGCACAGCATTGAGTTATTTCAGAGGTGGCTCTGTCAGTGTTGTATGGATTATATATGAAATTCATGGAAACACTTGAGATTGATGGAAGCAATGACATATTTTCGATATATAGAAACGTAGAACAAATACTTAAACGCATTATATTACGTGTAATCACAAACTGATCTGAATCACAAATTCATTTATACCATAATGGACATAATAAACAGAAAGCAGTTAGGTTTACATGTGATTAACGTGGGAAACAATTCAAATACTCAACCATTCATCGATTAGGATAGCATCTACCGAAGATCACTTACGAATTAAATTCTCGGCTCAGCAAGGTTTTGGAATGAATGATGAATGGAGGTGCGAGTCAAGAGTTCTGAA
This sequence comes from Amblyraja radiata, assembly GCF_010909765.2. Lineage (NCBI taxonomy): Eukaryota > Metazoa > Chordata > Chondrichthyes > Rajiformes > Rajidae > Amblyraja > Amblyraja radiata. The sequence goes on along the minus strand of NC_045985.1, from coordinate 14,333,412 downwards.
GAAATCTCACTCAATCCGCCTCTGTATATCGGCGCTGCTCTGCGAGGGTGCGGGTATCCCCCAAATCAGCTCGCTGTTTACTGTGGAATCAGCGTATTTTCGAGAAGGTAATGAGTCCGTAGTATTTGATCATGCGCCGAGATTCCTCATCAAGCAGAGTTTAAGGAGCTCAGCCATCTTTCCGATACTAGCGAAATACATGGTCATACCTCCGACACCAAAGTCCATGTATCTCGGATGTACGCATGTAAACGAATCAACGCGAATCATCCATTAAACATTGACAACGTCAAAGTAAATATTGAATAATTTATATCCTTCATATTTTTTTTCTTTTCAGTGAAACAACTGAAAAGAGGTAAAATTATATTTAAAGATTTGAATTGCTTACCATATATCAGAATGCTTATATGTGCAAACTATTTCAATGGGTTTAAAACAACCAACTTCAAAATCCTCGTATTCTGTATTTTCTACCATGAAAATATTAGTTGTTATATTGGTTTAAAATGAAAATACTCATTCTTCCTTCACATTTGTTTCGATTACAGAGAACGAAAATCTTCGAAAATTACTTCGTAAGGCATCGGTTTTTCAATTGTTGAAGTACTGACTACCGTAAATTAACTAAATGTTTCATGAAGCTTGATGGAATTAATCTGAAATTAATTTTGCAGCTGCTAACTGCCCGCATTTGGCGAGTGGAGTGTGAAACTGTCATAGGGCAAGAGGGGGAAACAAAAAGGGCAATACGGGCTGAAAAGATGAAGTACGAGGATTACAGAAAACGAAAATCTTCGAAAATTACTTCGTAAGGCATCGGTTTGCAAATTGTTGAAGTACTGACTACAGTCGTTTACCTAAAGGCTTCATGAAGCTTGATGAAATTAATCAGCCGATTAACCTTGCAGGTGCAGATATATCTATTGGGCATGATCCGGTGAAGTCGGTATAATTGTAGACTCCGGTAGCAAATCTAATTCACCACTTAAACCAATGCAGTCTTATTCTGTGCAATCCTGACACACTCTAATAAATTCACCCTTATCAGTATTCAAGGATCCAACTTTGGTCTAAAACTAGATTTTATCTTCACATACCTAAAGAACGTTTTACTATCCTCGTTTATATTCTTGGCTAGCTTTCCTTTATACCTCATCTTTGCTCCCCGTATTGACTTTTTAGTTATTAGTAAACAATCATTAAAACCTGCCTTAGGAGAATACTTCAATCCTGGTGGATAGACAATGTAAGCAACTTGGACCTGTCCAAAAGAGCAAGCCAGACTAACACATTCAAAGGAGAAAATTGAGTTGGATTGGGCACACCCATTGGAAACGTGCCACAAACATGACCCTGCAAGCCCTGAAATCAAACCCCCAAGGAAAATAGGTCGCCCCAGAAACAACTGGAGATTAGTTGTCCAGACAGAACTGTCTGCGAGTGGGCTGAACTGGGGAGATCTCGAAAGGAATGGCAACACCCGAGTGTGGTGGAGGACGGTTGTCAATGGCCTCTGCTCCCTAGAGGAGAAAAAGGCTTAAGAAGTAGAAGAATCCGCTGATTCCCCGCTTATTTGTACAATGTTATATTTCTTCTCTTTTATTTTTATACTCGTCCTGACTTCCCTTGTCAGTCACGATCGCCCCTTACTCCCCTTTGAATATGTCTTCCCTTTCGAATGAACCGATCCTGCACCTTCTGTATTATTCCCAGATATACCTGTATTTGTGGTTCCACTGTCATTCCTGCTTGGGTATCTTTCCAGCCTACTTTAGCCAACTCCCCCCTCATGGCTCCAATACCCACTTTGCTCATCTGTAATAACGACACTTCCTATTAACCTTTTTTCTCTCAAATTGTGGATTAAAACGTCATGTTATTGTCACTACATCTTAATGGCTTCTTTACCTCGAGTTCCCTTAACAAATCCGTTTCACTGCACAACCCTAAATGTGTTTAGGAACAAAGCGACCTTTAATATCTGATTAAATCGTCGCAACTGAATGCTTCTGCTGGGAGGCAGTCGTTCATCATATATATTTTGTATAAAGTTTCACTATTGCAAGCGAACCAATAAACATCGGCCTTTGCGGATCATTTCATGAAAAAAAATACACAAACAAACCGTCCACCGTTATTAACATATAATATTGATTATTTTATTAGAGGAGAAAACGGACGAATTAGCAGGTAACCAAATAAACGTCATTGCGCATGGATTTCTAACACGAATTCTGTTTGTGTATTCATTTGCGGAGCACTATAATATCCGTTATGACTTGAAAACGGCATTAATTCTACAGAGCTCGGACTTTATTTAGCCTTTATTTAAAACAAAACAATTATCGTACAAATCTTTGTTTTTTTTGTCTGATGGGTAGCCAAGAACTACCACGGAAGGACGGCCCGTTTGCTTGCAATGTTCGTTGAAGTGTGTCTCAGAATTCGTCCACCACGATTTGCAGTGAAAAGAAATGCAGCGCATTGGATATCAAATGTGTGACAATCTGCTTCAAGGATTGTAAACATGATTTAGAAAAGCGAAAGCTCGTCAAGTGGAGTTCCATGTGCGCGGAGCCAAGGATGCACATACAATTCATGATAGCTTCAGCTGACTGATTGGGGCTCCTGACGCGTAGGAAGCGCTGTGGAGCATTCACCCGACACCCGCGAAGAAGATCATGTACATTTTTCCCGAGCATATGCTTGGCAAACCTCCCAATATCAAAGTGGGCGAACTGTAATGATGCCCCTGTCCCACTTAGGAAAGCTGAACGGAAACCTCTGGAGACTTTGTGCCCCACCCAAGGTTTCCGTGCGGTTCCCTGAGGTCGCTGGAAGTTCTTGTCAGTCTCCCTACCTGCTTCCACTACTTGCAACCTCGGGCAACCACCTGCAACCTCCGGGAACCGCACGGAAACCTTGGGTGGCGCAAAGTCTGCAGAGGTTTCCGTTCAAGTATCCTAAGTCGGACAGGGGCATTAACTCCTGCGCCGGACAAACAAGGACTTCTCGCGCCAACTACAAGGATGAGGCCACGCGCCAACTCTACAAGGCTGAGGCGACGCGCCAACTCTGACACTTCCTCCTGCTTATCCTTGGACCATGACCTTACAGACGAGCACCAGACCACTATTTCTATCACCATCACTGACTTCATCAATTCCGGCTCCCTGCCCTCCCAAGCCTCCAACCTCATCGTTCCCCAGCCCCGCACGGCCCGATTTTACCTTCTCCCTAAAATCCACAAACCTGACTGGCCTGGCAGACCCATTGTTTCTGCCTGTTCGTGTCCTACCGAACTTATTTCCACATACCTCGACTACATCCCATTCCCCCTGGTTAAATCCCTCCCTACCTATGTTATACGCTCTTCGTCGACTCGAGGACTTCCATTTTCGAGGCCGCCATTCCCTCATCTTCAGCAAGGATGTCCACTCACTCTACACCTCGATCCCCCACCAGGAGGGTCTCAAAGTCCTTCGTTTCTTTCACGACCCGAGAAGCAACCAATCCCCATCTACTGATACACTAGATGCGCCTAGATGAGCTGGTCCTAACCTTTAATAACTTTTCGTTTGACTCCTCCCATTTCCTCCAAATACAGTAGCCGACAGTAGCGGGGATGCAGGCAGGTAAAGTACAAGCTGAGAAGAGGAACCAGACCTGCAAGATAGCACAACCACCCAGGGCTCTGTTGCCGTCGTAAAAAAACATGACGAAATTCCGGCATGCCCAACGTCCAGGATTAAACTACAAATAAAATGTCGGCATGCTCCAAATGGCGCTGTGTTGCAAGTCCTGTGTTATGGTGTTTGACAATCAAGTTTCTATGATCCGCTTTCGACTTCTAGCTCAGTGCGTTGTATGTAGAACAATCGAGAATTAATTGAGAAAACACTGTACGCACAAAAGTGAGAGTTTTATATCGCCGCAATATTTTAATTTGAAGGACACCCGGTGTTAGTTACGGGACATCAACAGTTTCCATTATACGTTGCAGGAATTGGCGATTGCGCAAGAAATCTCAAAGATACACGTAAGTTTTCGTAGATCATGTTTCATGAAATAATGACATTTTATTTTTTTTGAATGCATCATCTTTACAAAACATCGGTTCAGCCGAAAATAAACAACAGCTGTTTTCTAAAGTGGTCAATTTTGTCGCCCTTTGCTTCAGATGTTAGTTGATCTTATAAATCTTAATTCGTTTTGTAACAAATTTGTGTTGACAGAAGAGAAACTGAGACAGAAGGAAACAGGTAGACAACTGATACGAATATTTGTTCTGTCACAAACAAAAACCTCTCTCTCGCGCAACTCAGATGTTACCACTCCCCCCTCTCAAGGCAATCTCTAGAGGAAAAAAAAAGAGAGCAGAGGAGAGAGAGATAGAGAAGAGAGAGAGCGAGAGAGAGAGAGAGAGCAGAGAGAGACGAGCGAAGAGCGAGAGCGATCGAGCGACGAGAGAGGAAGCGAGAGCGTAGAACAGAGAGATAGAGAGAGAGAGAGCGAGAGAGCGAGAGAGAGAGAAGAGCCGAGAGACGAGAGCGAGAGACGCTCTCTCTCCTCTCTTCCTCTCTCTCTCTCTCCATCCTCCTATCTCCTCCTCTTCACCCCCACTTTGGACAATATCCTCATCCATCTGAAAAACGCTATCAATTTATTTCGCAAGCATCAATCTCTCTCTCTCCATTTCTCACCCGTCTCGCTCGTCTAGGCTCGGACCTATGGTCTCTTCTCTCTGTTCTCTTTCTTCTAGAGTAGTATCTAGAGAGAGAGAGAGAGAGAGAGCAGAGAGAGAGAGAGAGAGAGAGAGAGAGAGCTTCTCGATCTCGATCTCGAGCTAGAGAGCTCTCTCTCTCGCTATCTCTCCCTCTCTCGTCTGCTCTACTCTCTCTCTCTCTCTCTCTCTCTCTCTCTCTCTCTCTCTCTCTCTCTCTCTCTCGTAAACACACACAAACATACACACACACGCACAACCATACACACATATACAGCCGAATATATAGACGTACACATGAAAAGGCACACGGAAACACACATTCACATAGAAACGCACGCACCCACACACAGGCAGAATTCGAGATCCGCATCAAATATAGCTTTGTCTTCAGCCTCTTTTCAAATAATTTATCTCGAATTTTATTCGATCATCGAATGCTCTCTCCGCTTAACTTAAAGACTCGTGCCGTACATTTCTGATATATTTACTCGCAGACGCAAATTCCTGAAATATCACTGATCAACTTTGACTATATTCTGAACGAGCGTATCTGCATATCAAAGCTTGTTACATGGAAACATAGAAACAAAGAAAACAAGTGCAGCGGTCCCATTCGGCCCTACGAGCCAGCACCGCCATTCATTGTGATCATATTTCTCTTTGGCAGCTTACACCCTAGCGGTATGAACATTGATTTCTCTAACTTCAAGTGATCTTTGCATTGCCTCTCTCTCCATCCCCACCCACCTTCATAAAGACATAAAGAAGCCGCAACATTTTGTTGCAAAGAACTTACTCCGACATTATTTATCTCATATTCACACTCTGGATTAATTATCTTTCACTTTTTTGCTCAGAAATAGAATCCTTGAGAAAATCAATTGGAGACACCGGTGAGCAAATATATCTTGTCCACATGAATGTTTTGTACAGAATGTTGTAACGTAGTAGACTCAAAATGCTGGAGAAACTCAACGGGGACAGGCAGCATCTCTGGACAGAAGGGATGTGTGACATTTCGGGTCGAGACCTTTCTTCAGACTGATGTTTGGGGAGTGGGGTGGACAGAGATAGAATGCTGTCTAAGAGGGTAATACTGTTGGGAGAAACGGGAAGGTGGTTGGGGATGGAGAGAGAGGCAAAGCAAGGGTCACTTGAAGTTAGAGAAATCAATGTTCATACCGCTAGGGTGTAAGCTACCCAAGAGAAATATGAGGGGATGTTCCTCCAATTTGCCTTGGGCCTCTCTCTGACAATGGAGGAGGCCCAGGCCAGAAATGACAGATTGGGAATGGGCGGGGGTTTAACGTGCTGAGCAACCGGGAGATGAGTTTGCGCTTAGTTTCGCCGATGTACAGATGTTGACCACTAGAACAGCGAATACAGTGGACGAGGTTGCAGGACGCGCGTGAACCTCTGCCTCAACTCATAAGACTGTCGGAGTCTTTGGACGGAGTCGGGGGGGGGGGGGGGGGGGGGGGAGGGATAAAAAGGGATAGGTGTTGCATTTCCTGCAGTAGCAGGCGAATGTACCTGGGGGAGAGGTTGCTTTGTGTGGGAAGGGAGGAATTGACCAGGGAGTTGCGGAAGGAAAGGTCTTAGCGGAAAGCATAAATGGGTGGAGATGGGAAGATGTGGCCAGTAGTACGATCCCGTTGTCGGTGGCCAAAGTGTTGGAGGATTATATGCTGTATGGGATAGCTGTTGGGATGGAAGGTGAGGACAATGCGGACTCTGTCCTTGTTGCTAATGGGGGAAGGGGAAACTCGAGCGGAGCTGCTTGATCTGGAGGAGACCATAGTGAGTGCCTAATCTATGATGGAGGAGGGGAAGCCCGTTTCCGAATGAATGAGAAAATCTCCGATGACCTAGTACGGAAAATTCATCCTGGGCGCAGATACGACGTGAAAAAGATTTTCTTCATCTCAGTTCTAAAAGGCATACCCGTTATTCTTAAACTGTGCACCCTGGTTCTGGAATCCCCTAATATCGGGAACATGTATCCTGCCTCCAGCGTGTCCAACGCCTTAACAATCTTATAAGTTGCAATACGATCCCCTCTTGTCCTTCTAAATTCCACAGTATACACGCCCAGCCTCTCCATTTTATCCAAATCTAACAGTGCCGTCATCCCGGCATTTAACCCCGTGAACCCACGCTGCACCTTCAATAGCAAGAATGTCCTTCCTCATATTTGGAGACAAAAACTGCACACACTACTCAAGGTGTGGTCTCACTAGGGCCCGGTACAACCGCAGAATGACCTCTTTGCTCACCACTCTCCTATGTGAGACCTTATCAAATGCTTTCTGAAAGTCTAGGTACAGTACATTCACTGACTGTCCATTGTCCATTTTCCGAATTACACCCTCAAAAAATTCCAGAGGACTAGTCAAGCATGATTTCTCTTACGTAAATCCCTGCTGACTCGGACCGTTCCTGTTACTGCTATCCAAATGTGTTGCTATTTCATATTTTATAATTGACTCCAACAGCTTCCCGCCACCGATAAAATACATTTATAGTTTGGTTCCATTAACACCCAATTTCAGATGTTGAAACCTGTGCTTCCAAACATATCATGAATGTGTATTCTGTCGGTAAATCACAAAAACATATTCTTAATTTGTGTTATTTATTGAATATTTTGGCAGGCGAACCAGTTAGAAGAAAAGGTAACGTTTTTCATTCTATTCCAAAATAAGTTTGATTTAAAATGTAATTGTGCAGCGCCAGTGACAGTGTTCTTGCACCAAAAAAACAAAAGATAGATAGAGAGAGAGAGAATAGAGAGAGAGAGAGAGAGAGAGAGAGAGAGAGAGAGAGAGAGAGAGAGAGAGAGAGAGAGAGAGAGAAGAGAGAGAGAGAGAGCAGAGAGAGGAGAGAGAGAGAGCGAGAGCGAGAGAGAACGATAGAGAGAACAGGGAGAGCGCTAGAGAGCGAGAGTAGAGCTCTCTCTCTCGTATCTCTCCTCTCTCTCTCTCTCCTCTCTCTCTATCTCTCTCAGTAGTCTCTCTCTCCCTCTCTCTCTCTCTCTCCGTTTCTCTCTCTCCCTCTCTCTCTCCTCTCTCTCTCTTCATCTCTCTCCCTCTCTCTCTCTCTCTCTCGTTTGGTGTTCAAATATTTATTGGAAATAATACACTTATTCTAGAGCACACGACCAGATAATGGTCAATATTTTGTTTTCAAAATAACGTTTTCAAATAAACGCGGCTAATCTGCATAAAATATATATGTATAACTGGTCATAAGTTAATGTGTTAGGTGGCATTCAAGGATTATGAGCCACACAACCTTGGCAACCCCTGCACGCTGTAATACCATGAATCATGTAACATTCAGTACGTGCTTCTGCTCAGTATTAACATTGAACAAAGCGGAGAACAAACTGAATATAGAAATATTGAGCATATAAACGAAACGATTACCGAATGGGAACATCTTGATAAAAGTTCGTATACATCGGCGAGACAAAACGTAGATTGGGCGATCGTTTCGGTGAACACCTTCGCACAATCAGTCTGGACCTATCTAATTACCGGGTTGCAAAATAGTTTAATTCCCCTTCCCATTCCAACACCGATCTTTCTGTGCTCGGCCTCCTCCATTGCCACAGTGACGCCAAACACAAATTGAAGGAGCAACATGTCATATTTCGATTGGGCAGCTTACAGCCTAGTGGTATAAATATTATTTTTTATAACTTCAAGTAACCCCTGAATTCCAACTCTCTCCATCTTTCCCCCCATCCAAGTCGTACCAGCTTCAAAGTTGTCGTTTTGAGTCTCATTGTACGTACTCGTTCTCACCTAATAAACAGCTAACAACGGCCTGTTTACTTTATCATCATTACTATTTTCCATATATTTCATTCGTTTGTTCTATATCTCTACATCACCTTCTATATATATCGTACCCATTTCTCCTGACTGTCAATCTCAAGAAGGGTCTGGTCCCGAAACGTCACCTATTCCTCTTCTCCATAGATGCTGTCTGACACACCGAGTCACTCCAGGTTGTTGTCACTATCTTCTGTTGCTTTACATTATTTCTGGTATTTCTTGGTATATTAATGTATAAAGGAATATATCTGAAGCCTCTCTGTGATATCCATGCGTGTTATATCAATGTGTGATATCCGTGCGTGTTATTTAGAATTATTTCTTTATAAATATAGTTGGCCAAGTAAATGTTCGAGCATTTTTATTTCTCAGAATTTGACGAACTGGTAAAGACTGTCAAAGCAATGGGTAAGCCATATTGCTATTGATATAAAAATCAAGTCGCATCCTATAGCATTGTCAAATACTTCGGTGATAGATACACAGAATATGTTGCCGTGAGTAGGTGAATCAAGGACCAGAGGAGATGCGTTCAATGTGAAGGGAAAATATGTAATAGGAATCTGGGGGTTAAAGTTATCATAGAAAAGGTGGTGGGTGCATGGAACAAGTTGGCCAATGAGCTAGATGGATAGGACCGGTTTGGAGGGATGTGGACCAAACGCAAACAGTTTGGCATATGTTATCCTCTGTGTGCAGGTTGGGTCCAAGGACCAGTTTTCATGCTGTATCACTCTATTACTCTATGACTATGACATCGCAACATGCACCATTTAAGCCACCGTTTTCCAGTACACGACCTACAGCCTTCTTTGATTTGATTATTCAATTGCATGTTCACTATAATTTATCGTCTTAATCGCCCCTCAACCCCTCCAAATGAAGTTCGCCATTTTTTGGGGGACAAAAGCAACATAGCAAGAAATGTTGAAGGTTATCTTCTCTCCGGTAATATATTTTTTCGCCCCTTGGACAAATCAAATCCAATAAGTTAAATCAATATCAATGTTACGATAATCGACTGTAATAAAAACGCACAATCATCTCGATCGCAATACTCGTGCTTTACTTTCCAACTGTCACCATACATCAATACATTACCTGAAAAGCAAAAATAACACAAATAACAAAAAACGACAGATAAAGAATATCTGAAGTTAAATTCGAAAAGGCCAAAAAGGTGAAAAACCTAGACCGTCATAGGACATAAGTGGAGAGAAGAAACGTTGTTATTTCCTGTGTCGTTACCTTCGTTAGCACTCCAGGCAAATTAAACATGTGCACCATCTTTTCTCATTTTATGGTGCTTCCGCACGTATCACAATACATGAAAAGAAACATGGAAAGTATGATATAAAATCGAAAATTGCGAAAATAAGTTTTAAAGTTATACGTTACACAAACGCCTCCGTTGCCATGCTGTGAGAACGGAGAGGTTGAGAAGGAGTTTTTTCCCAGAGGCCATTAGGACTGTAAACTCCTATCTCACCAGGGACTAACATTAACGTACCACTCTGCTGCTTTTTTAAAAACTGCTGTTTTTTCCCCTTTTTCCTTCCGCCCACAATATCTAATATGAAAAAGAATATATGTGATTCTGTTACATTCCGTTTGTAGTTTGTTTGGTTGTTTGTTTGTTTGTCATTTTGCACAAAGTCCGCGAGCATTGCCACTTTTCATTTCACTGCACATCTCGTATGTGTATGTGGCGAATAAACATGACTTGAATATTTGTGGCAGAGTTGAGCTTGAATTTAGTTTATGTTTATTGTGACGATTAACAATATACAGTGAAAACCCTTCGTTTCTGCACACGCCAGTTAAAAAAAACTATTCAAGAATTTTGTATTTTGTATTTGTATTTTAGTCAGTATTTATTTTTTTGTATTTTAGTTACAGATGGCCCAATTATTGACCGGATAAATGAATTATGCCAACATGAAACTATTTTTCTTCACAGAGAAAACACTGATAGAAAAAGCACAAGGTGAGTGACATGTACTATTTTGTATTTGATTTCCGGATATAATTTAAATCAAACACGGCTTTTGACGCTTCTATACGCAACTCGATTCTGTTTTCATATTGTTAAGCTTGTGTTAATCTGACCGCAAATCGTTTTATTGAAGCTCTTTCCAAGTAGAAACATAAAAACGGATATATGGAGCCAAATTACACTGCCACACCGTAAAAAAACAAAACATTAATTGCTCGAAATTTTAAAAAAAAATATATATATTTTGCGAAATTTGCATATTTTCCCCCTTGATGAACGAACACTCTTTCCTAAAGGAAATCATCTCCGCTCTTTCTGGAATCAGCACCTCCATGACTAATACAATTGGTTTTCGTGAAAATTTGTAGCATTCTATTTCAAAATGGACCATAGAAAATTTCGGAACCATCGTTGAGATTTGCTTCCTTTCTTAAAAGAAAGCAGCAATTATTCGTTTGTATTTAAAATGGCATTTGTAAGAATGTGCAGGTATAGTTAATTGGATGAAACGAGTTTTCAAAATTTAAAACGTAGTAATGTTTTTGGAGCGTTTCACATCACTCTCCACATAGAGTTCCCTGACTCTAATTTCAAGAAGCGTCTCGACCAGAGGCGTCACCCATTCCTCTCGACAGAGATGCTTCTGTCTCGCTGTGTTATTACAGCATTTTTTTTCTATCTTCGATTTTATTTATTTATTTCATTTTTATTTTTTTTAATCAGTTATTTATAAACCAGCACCTGTAATTCCTTCCTACTCACTCACCATATATATCTCAGTTCCGAGTTTCATGTCATTTATTATTCATCACGAAAACTGCATTGAGCTCATTTTTCTGATATTGCATTTATCTGGACACACTTACTAAAATATTATTTGTCAAAATGCAATAGACCAAATCAAGAACGTAGTCTACCGACGTTGGACAAAGCTAAAGAGAGGATAGCTAAATAAACCCAAACACGAAATTGGCACAATGCATTGTCAGCGGAAGGACTGTTCCTGTCCTTCACTATTCTATGTTAACGTACAAGGGAAATATATTACACAAATTATTCTAAAAGAACGTTGCACATGACGAAAGCATTGAAGCGGATCAAAATGTAGCACCCATGCAATTAATTAATTGTGACACGCTTTAATAAACTTTAATCATGGGGTCATTCAGCCTGGAAATAGGCCCTTTGGCCCACGTCGCCCACACCAACATAGAAACATAGAAACATAGAAACATAGAAATTAGGTGCAGGAGTAGGCCATTCGGCCCTTCGAGCCTGCACCGCCATTCAATATGATCATGGGTGATCATCCAACTCAGTATCCCGTACCTGCCTTCTCTCCATACCCTCTGATCCCGTTAGCCACAAGGGCCACATCTAACTCCCTCTTAAATATAGCAAATGAACTGGCCTCGACTACCCTCTGTGGCAGAGAGTTCCAGAGATTCACCACTCTCTGTGTGAAAAAAGTTTTTCTCATCTCGGTTTTAAAGGATTTCCCCCTTATCCTTAAGCTGTGACCCCTTGTCCTGGACTTCCCCAACATCGGGAGCAATCTTCCTGCATCTAGACTGTCCAACCCCTTAAGAATTTTGTAAGTTTCTATAAGATCCCCTCTCAATCTCCTAAATTCTAGAGAGTATAAACCAAGTCTATCCAGTCTTTCTTCATAAGACGACAGTCCTGACATCCCAATAATCAGTCTGGTGAACCTTCTCTGCACTCCCTCTATGGCAATCATGTCCTTCCTCAGATTTGGAGACCAAAACTGTACGCAATACTCCAGGTGTGGTCTCACCAAGACCCTGTACAACTGCAGTAGAACCTCCCAGCTCCTATACTCAAATCCATTTGCTATGAAAGCTAACATAACATTCGCTTTCTTCACTGCCTGCTGCACCTGCATGCCTACTTTCAATGACTGGTGTACCATGACCCCCAGGTCTCGCTGCATCTCCCCTTTTCCTAGTCGGCCACCATTTAGATAATAGTCTGCTTTCCTGTTTTTGCCACCAAAATGGATAACCTCACATGTATCCACATTATACTGCATCAGCCAAACATTTGCCCACTCACCCAGCCTATCCAAGTCACCTTGCAGTCTCCTAGCATCCTCCTCACAGCTAACCCTGCCCCCCAGCTTAGTGTCATCCGCAAACTTGGAGATATTGCCCTCAATTCCCTCATCCAGATCATTAATATATATTGTAAATAGCTGGGGTCCCAGCACTGAGCCTTGCGATACCCCGCTAGTCACTGCCTGCCATTGTGAAAAGGACCCGTTTACTCCTACTCTTTGCTTCCTGTTTGCCAGCCAGTTCTCTATCCACATCAATACTGAACCCCCAATGCCGTGTGCTTTAAGTTTGTATACTAATCTCTTATGTGGGACATTGTCGAAAGCCTTCAGGAAGTCCAGATACACCACATCCACTGGTTCTCCCCTATCCACGCTACTAGTTACATCCTCGAAGAATTCTATAAGATTCGTCAGACATGATTTACCTTTTGTAAATCCATGCTGACTTTGTCCAATGATTTCACCACTTTCCAAATGTGCTGCTATCCCATCTTTAATAACTGACTCTAGCAGTTTCCCCACTACCGATGTTAGACTAACTGGTCTGTAATTCCCCGTTTTCTCTCTCCCTCCCTTCTTAAAAAGTGGGGTTACGTTTGCTACCCGCCAATCCTCATGAACTACTCCAGAATCTAAAGAGTTTTGAAAGATTATTACTAATGCATCCACTATAACACGTCGTTCCTATCTTCCCACTCCCACTCTCCTCTCTATGCTGGTTATCAACATAACCAACATGTCCCATCTACTCGAGCCCCGCCTGCCTGCGTTTGACCCATATCCAACTAAAATTGTCTTATCCATGGAGCTTTATTTTAAACTGTAATAGTCCCTGCCTCCACTACCTCTTGTGACAACTCGCCCCATACACCCAACACCGTGTGGGCGCCATGAGAGCCCTATGATTCCAATTATATATTTCTCCCTTCACCTTAAACATGCGCCCTGGTCCTTGATTCCCCAACCCTGGTAAGGGACTGCAACTATTAATATATTCTTTTAAAATATTTTAGAAGTGGATACCTTGAAGAAGGCGCTCGCTGATATCAGTAAGCTACTACAGATCCTTTCATCGTTTTGAATATATTGTTACTAACACGATTATTTTATAGATAAAATTTGAGGTTGGACTTTGAGGTGGGGGAGGGGGGGGGGCGGTGAATGGTTTACCTCTCGGATGAAAACCTGCAGAAGGTCCGAGAAGGGAAAGTGGAGATAACCAGCATAGAGAGCAGAGTGGGAGTGGGAAGATAGGAACGACATGTTATGGTGGATTGGGAGAGGGTGGATGATCACAACGGGTAAAAAGGCGGGGATCTAACGGCCCCCATGAATGAGAGGTATGGTCGGAGACAGTTCGGTGGGAATACTTAGAGGCAACAGGTGTAGGATGGCACACAACGGTGAGAAAACAATAACTAATGTGATTGTAATCGGTTTGGCGTTTGAGGTTCAATAGGGGAATTGAGAGATCTAGAACCGGCTTCGATGTGATTGGTACGCAGCGACGGGAAACGTCGTACAACTATGAATGCAGTAGGCGAATGGAAACAGCATCAGTAGTGGAAATAAAACGAGAAACGGAGGTAAGAGGAAGTGGGAAAAGGTGGTGCAAATGGGAAGTTCAGCGTTAGGACAGGAAGCAGAAAGGCGGGGAAGTGTGCGTGAGTGGGGTGTGGCGCGTTGTGTATACTGGACGGGACCTTTCCCTATTATTGGAAACGTTTTTGTTGCGATAGAGATCCTGCCACCAGAGACATCTACATTCGAACTTCAATTCTTTCCGTGACTCCCTCGTCTGATGATCCCGTTTGGCGCATTCCTCCCTGACCACTGAACTTTGCTACAAGCCAGACAATTGTTACAAAGTATCAAAGCTCGACGTCAATTGCATTGGCTTCTAATCAACAATTCACACTACAGGTGTACATTTTTTATCTACCTGCACCAGTCCGAAACTAGTGATGCACAAAATCACGATATGTACGGATTCCTGCGGAGACGCCCAATAAAACTCAACCTGAATCACCCTTTTATGATTTCTGGTTTAGAAATTCATAGAGTATTTATGCATTTCAATTAATTTTCGACAATGCTCTGACGGATCATCTCATATTTATTTTCCAATTGTTTGCAGCAAGGGAACTAAGAGGAGGTAAAAAATATGGTTTGCCCGAAATAGTTTTCACGCGTCTTGGTAAATTTATATGTAGCTGATTAGCATTGCTTAATATGTCCAATGCATTGATTTTAAAGAACATGAGCTTGTTTCAGATGTTCAACCTTCACTTTTGAGAAGCAGAACAGATGTGTTCAATATTGTCACTGCCCAGTTACATTGGACTTGAGTATGTAAAGTATGCATGTAGGTATTCAGGAAGACTCACCCATTCCCTGGAGACTTTTCCGTAGATTCATTCCAATTCAACAAAGTGGAAATAAATAAAGTATCTACAATATGTTACACAGACTGATAATATCTCAGCGGTAATATTTCATAAGTTTTGTATTATATATTATAGCTTCCTTTAGAAACATAGAAACATATAAAATAGGTGCAGGAGGAGGCCATTCGGCCCTTCGAGCCAGCATGACCATTCATTGTGATCATGGCTGATTGTCCCCCAAACAATAACCCGTGCCTGCCTTCTCCCCCTATCCCTTGACTCCACTAGCCCGTAGAGCTCTATCTAACTCTCTTTTAAATCCATCCAGTGATTTGGCCTCCACTGCCCTCTGTGGCAGGGAATTCCATAAATGCACAACTTTCCGGGTGAAAAAGAGCTCCCCTTTATTCTAAGTGTGGCCCTTGGTTCTGGACTCGCCCAACATTGGGAACATTTTGTGGCCTAATGAAGGTACTTATTGCCTCATTCCCACTTGCAGGATAATAATTTCTTCCTGATTGAATGTTTGCTCACACAATAATGACATGTAATATTCCCCGGTTTCCATTTTCACCAATCACAATTGTGGTGGTATATCAACGTAACGCCATGAAAGGTGCATATAATGCATTCCCTTAGTGGATCCTTATTTCAGTCATTGATGAGATATTTTGAGGAATGTTTCGTTGGATTCTGCAGTCGGAGAGACATGGATCTCCGCTGCATGGAAATAAACCTTTAGGCCGACCGTGTCCATGGCGAGCAATTGGCATTCCGTGCTAGTACACTGTCCCTGAATGTGGTCGACAGCCCTCCAATCTCTACACATTCGCAGGTATGGCCAAATATCTTTGAAACGTCTTAATTGCACCCGTTCTTATAATACATGTATTTGGCTTCAGATATAAGGAAACTGCAGACTGATGTCGGTAAGGTCATTATTCCTCTTCTGGAGTTATATCCGGTTCATTTGCATAATTCGTCATAAGTCACCATGATAGTTCTGTTGCCGCGTTAGACGATCGATAACGAGTGTAAAATATCTTTATTTTACAATCAGATACCAAATACGATCATGTAATAGCTATCATTTAATGTGCAGTTAAATTACCTGAAGGTACAGAGCCCACTTAAAGATGAATGCGTATTTGGAGACGAGTCCTTTCCTTTGAGTTCGATATCAATAAACTATAGATTATACAATACAAAAAATAGGTCATTTGACCACAATAATGAAAACCATAATTTATATTAGTTAACGACAGGTACAACCACATTCTATTGCCAATTTAATTGTATCTGTCGGGGGAAGTTAATTAAATACATACGATGCTGACATATTTTCCTCAGAGATTTAATAAAGACTAGACGAACTGCTCACCCAACGCCCCGTTCCCTACCCGTAGCCCCCATGGGAGATGTGGTCCTTCAACGCAAGCCGTTCGCCAACGTAACATTCCAGCACTCCCCTTGCCTTCCTCAGCAGTAGTCTTAAAGCAAACAATTGCACTTCCCTGCGTGTTGCATTAGCAATTCGCCCTCCCCTTTAATCGAGACATTGTGACGTCATCATTTGAAGCTGGTCGATAATTAATCAATAATAAATCGGAAATAAAGCATAAAATCTCCAGTGAAAGTGAAAGCCTCGTGGGGAAAAATGTGAATCCGAATATGTAAAAATCTTGTGAAAGTTGGTACTTGTAAAGCTATGATGGCGAATAGCGTGTAAATAATAGGATTAGAATCGTGATTGAGGCTTGCTTTTTATAACGTTAATCTAATAGGTCGAGAATTAAAGCATTAAATGTTCAGTGAAAGTTATCTCGGCCTCGAAGGGTAAAAATGTGTATCGGAATATGTAAAAATCTTCTGTGAGCTGGCATTTTTAAAGCTGTAATCGCGAAAACCGTGTCAAATATAGGATGAAATCTTCATTGAGGGTGGTCTCTGCTTAAGGAGTCATTGCGACCATCATTTGAAGCTGGTGGTTTTAATTTGAAGGTCTGTTGATGTTTTTTAAGCTTTAATCACCAATAACTCGAGAAATAAAGCATGAAATGTTCGGATAATGTCATCCCGGCCTCGACTGGAAAAATGTCAACCGGAATATGTAATAATGTTATTGTCACCGCGTAGCTTTTTCGCGAAGATGTAAAGACAACCACACACTCACCCACACACACACACACACACACACACACACACACACACACACACACACACACACACACACACACACACACACAAACACACACACACACACACACACACACACACACACACACACACACACACACATGCACGCGCACGTGCACGCGCACGCACGCGCACACGCACACGCACACGCACACGCACACATATACACATATATTAAAAATCAGAGTTTTTATAATTATATGAAAACGTCATAACCACATTTCTGTATCAGCTTACAATGAAGGACACCGATTCTATATTTACTGTAATAATTACCATCGTCGTCGGAAAGTTAAACGGACCTCATCAAGTCCACGAAGTCAATTTACGAAGCTAAATGGCCAACGTAATAGTGTGTATGAATGAGTCAGGTATTTCTTGTGATGGTGGAAAATATGAATCTAACGTAAATACAATTCATCGCAGAGGAAAGTTTCAAGCAAACTAAGCAAGGTAACGTATATCTACGATGGGATATTTCTCACCGAAAACTTCGATGAATTTGTCATTCTTAGTGTGTATTAAAACACATGGAATGAATGAATGAATGAATGAATGAACGAACGAACGCAAGAATGAAGGAATGAATGAATGAATGAATGAATGAATGAATGAATGAAAGGTGCAATCAAATAAGTAATTAATTAATTAGATGGTTCATTAATTGATTAATTAATTGATGCTTTATTGCGATGTATAATATTTTACAGCTGAATTCATATCCTGTTGCAATTCGAGTTACCTATGCGTTGCATAATATGGCAATACACATTCAGAATTTGGAAGAATATGTTTGTTATTATTATTATTATTATTGTTATTGTTATTGTTATTATTATTATTAGTAGTAGTTGTTTTTAATATTATTATTATTATTATTATTTTTATTTTTTTATTTTTTTAATTGTATGTATTTATTTCATTATTAACTTGAAAATCATTCGTTCGCTTCAACCAAAAAAATCATATAAAATCTGGATATCAAAAGTAGGTTTAATGTTCAAATATATTGATTGTTCTGGTGATATTTATTCTCAGAACTTGATGCAATTAAAAATTACATGAAAATACCAGGTAGGTGACAATAATGATTTGTCTGTATTGCTATATATGGTGTTAGTTTCATTCGCTATATATTTGAAATGGAAGCCGTTTCAAATTGCATCTCCGTAATACGGCAATTTATCCATGGCCGGAACCTTGGTATCAGCGTGGAAAGTCAAAATCTTTAGGTCTTATGTAGAAAAGGCCTTTAGATCTTTCACTTTGGTAGTAATTTATATGCTCATCATGTAGTTATTTATTTATTTAAGTATTTATTTCACTTATTTATGAACAAATTATGATGAACATATACTGATATACCAGAACCAGACTATGAGAAAAAATATGTACAAATCCAGAATCAGCAAATTTCCCCCTTGGGTAGGCGAAATTTACACCATGGGGGTAAATTTATTCCAGGTTGGGTAACTTTGGTTTAGAGGGTATGGACCTAGTGTATGTAGATAGGATTAGATTGGATTGGTTTCATTGTCTGGTCATGCATAGTGGGCAGACGGGTTGCTCCTTTGTTGTTTTGTGCTCGAGTAAGTATAATGTACTTACTATAGTTTGCTTACCTTCTTACCGCAATGCGCTTCATTTCCCGCTCTATCAGCGGTGAAGCATATCTAAAGGATGTCAGCAGAAGATAATGCCCCTACCCCACTTAGGAAATGCTGAACAGAGACCTCTGGAGACTTTGCGCCCCACCCAAGGTTTCCGTGCAGTTCCCGGAGGTTGCAGGTGGTTGCCGGACGTTGCAGGTAGCGGAAGCAGGTAGGGAGAGTGACAAAAACCTCCGGGAACCGCACGGAAACATTGGTCGGGGCGCAAAGTCTCAAGAGGTTTCCGTTCAGGTTTCCTAAGTGGGACAGGGGCATTAGTAATGAGTTAGGATTTGTTAACAATCACAACGCTGAGGATTCCTTGGGAGGGAACGGGGAAATTGACGGAGAGGTGGTGACCATACAGGACTGAATTCATTGCCTCCAGAGTACAACGGATATAGGCAGAGGGTTTACCACCTCCAGTTTAAATTCCATTTGGAATATTTTGGAGGACCAAGAAACCAAGAACCAAGAACCAAGAACCAAGACACGAAAGGTCACGCAATTCTTCTATTCAGAACAACTGTTTGTCCCGTTGATTAATTCCAGCATTTTGTGTCTACATAAGACATAGAACAGCTCAGCACAGGAGCAGGGCCTTCATCCCTCAATTCATGTGGCGACATGATGCCAAGACCAACCCTTATCTGTCTTCACATAATCCATACCTCTGCATTCCTACATATCCATATGTTATAGATATGTTAATGCCACTATTAACAATCATTGGTGTAAATGATACGTTGGCCGTTGTTTCCTCTATACATTGCATTGGTAAATCGAATATTCACATGCAAGGCTCTTTATCATAAACATGCGAAATATACATGGACACGTTTGCTTCTCAACAAAAAAAAAAGATTGATATGTAGAACCAACTGAACCAGGGGTTTACCGAGGACTATTTGCAGGCAAGCGATTAAACAAACGACCGATGCTGGAAAATTGTGTACAAAACAAACTGCTGAAGTAATTCAGCGGGCCATGAATGCCCATTTCTGGAAATGGACCAACGAGGTATCGGGCCAGGACCCCATTACAGATCGCAGACTACTTATCCACATGTTGACTTTAGATCTAATTTTGGTTGTTAAATATTTCTATCTGGTATTTGTATTGTATTGTATTGTATTCAAATTTATTGTCATTGTCTCAGTTAGAGACAACGAAATGAATTTCCCTTACAGGCAGTATTATAAAAATAAAAATAAATAAATAATAATAAATAATAAAACGTATTAAAAATAAAATAGAATTTAAAAAAAAGCACAAACAGTGAAAGTCCACGACACAACATAACACAGTGGCACCAAGGTGAGGAAGGTACCATAGTATAAACAAGACATACACTTCCACCTAAACATTCACTGTTCAGAATATCTCATACACATTTATTTCTTGAATGATGGATGGAATTGTATATGTATTAGCAAGATTACAAATTTATCAGGATTTTAAAAAAATATTTCACGCATTTGTGAGATAAAATCGTAAATGATTGTCCGCTTCTTTCGCGAAATTTATTTTGCATCCTTCAAAGCCAATGGAATTATTTAATTTTTCGGCGGCAGAACAACCACATCTGCCGAACAGTGCATGGTTCAAGAAGATATTCAACACCTAAGATGAATTCCTATTGTTCAAATGTGACATGGTCATATGTTTCGTGTCCTGTTATTAATTGCATAAATTGTAACCCATTATTTTTTATCAACGTCATCCTTGCGCAGCTAACATAGCGCAAACACTGGTAGTCGGGATAAGGAGTGATGAATGATATGGTCTCAGTTCAAACAAGAAGAAGATCAGCGCATTTCAGTGCATAGTTCCGGAACACATTTCGGCAGTTCGCCTCCGAACTATAATATTTTTTTATTGGAAACGTGCAACAAATGAAAAGGTAAAGCTAAATCAATTAGGGCAGTTCATTGTAGGACCATCGAGAAATGTACCCTTTCCACATGCCTATTTGAAAGTAATAGAAGCGCACAATTAATATTTACGTTGGTTACAGTTTTGGGAACACTGCAACCAGGGGAAATAAAACGAAAAATATCTTACAGAAGTATTATCTTCGGTGTACCCTTGAGGAAATGCATTTTATCAAATCCAAGTCGTTTTTTTAAACCAAACGTTTGCATTGTTCCCCACTTATTGTAGACATTGACTTTATTAGCTACTGTTATAATGGATGAAATACAGAAAGGAAAGTGTAATCAACGATGATTTCCTGTATTTATATCGGAATCGGAACGGTAAAAACAAATGGTAATTAACTGTCCAACGTTGTGTTAAAGTATTTAACGTTTCACAATGCCTTATTATGGACGAAAAACGAAACTGGCCAGAAATGTGGTTTGCACTTTACGGATTCCTCCCATCTCGTAATATCTCCGCTGACTTCGGCATACAGTGTAATGGTTTTTGCATTGTTGCATAATGTATTTTCACGGTTCTATGTTCCTTCACATGCTCCATCACCACTCTTACGATGCAAATTCGGCTTGAGGAGATGTGTCATCTAAACATTCACATCGTTCCCTTCACTGCGAGGAACATTGTTTGGAATAACAATTCACATCCTCAATTTGTGTATTTGACCAAATCAATCTCGGCGAAGAGATTCTGCGCACATCGCTTAAATGTTAAATACACCAAATAGTGCAAATACAATCATATTACAGTAAGATGATTGCTGCCCGTGTAACGGATAATTTGGGGAAGGAGAAGCAAAATTGAACATGTACACTGGGAGCAACCACGTGATCCTGTGTTGAAACTAATGAAATGAAATTTCCCGAAGATCCGAACGTCAGAAGACACGTGTAACTGCAGTCCTGACATCTTCCTGTTATAAATTATTCAGAAAACTAAAACAATAATATATATGACATATACATTTGTTTGATTTGTAGGGAAGGGTGAAGCCAAAGGTATGTTCTGAAACAATATAAACGATAGCAGTTCTTTGTAACAAAATGTCACATCTTTTGCTGCAGATTATTTTAATTTTGAGTGACTAAATAGATGCTTGTTGTTTTTGAGGTGTGCTTTTATACAATGCTCAAAACCAGCGAGGTACAACATTAAATCAAACCAGTCTAAAAATAAGTGAAACACTATTATCCTGCAAAATAACAAGAGGAACATTCATCGTTTCAAAACTTTTACAACATCTGGCGACTAATTTGAGAACCTAGCCCGAATATAATTGTTGAGCTTTTACAGATGCATTGACATTAAAATTTATCGTGCTCCATTTTATAAATGTAATTTGAATTCCGAAAATATCCATACCACTTTATATAAAGTAATGACTACGTCAGGAAAGTAGGAACTGAAAATATATTTATGGGCGCCAATATTCCCGTGAAGTTTAATTTATGTCAACTCTTCACGTTCATAGGCTTCTTTATGTTCGATTAATAATTTGCTGGTGCATAACGGAAAGTATACAGATGGTTTTTCCTTTGAAGAATGATGCTGCATTTCACCACAATGTCAACTTCAAGTAAGACAGTGAAACAACGGCGCCCAATAGCAAATCCACTACATGTTACGGATATTGTTTCACAATTAATTCCTCGTCATTTTGCTTTCATAAAAACACGACATCCTCATAAACGGCAAGAGTAACAACGAGCCACTAGGTTATGGCGGTGATATTACCGTGTCACGTCCCTTATTTTCCTTGGAAGTAAAACGTAAGTGCATGTGATCTTGATGCTCAAAAGCGATTGTAATTCTGTCTGGGTGGGAAATGATGGCCAGCAGACCTACATGTTTTGCTCTACGCTGTGGCAATTTATAATCAGCCATTGTCGCAGGAAATTGAATTTAGTTGGACATTTAGTGTAGTTTGGGGCATCAATTTGAGATTTCGTGCCCCACCAAGATAGTTGCCATATGTGGTTTTCTCCACGCATCTGCAAGCATTTGGGCATGCGGGCTTCTGCGGTGTTTGCGGATAGGAAACGATCTTAGTAGGTGACATGATAAAGTATAAAGACAGATGCAGTTGCAATGCTCATACATTTCATCACTCAATATTTTAGCAAAAGAGTAATATACGATGAATAAGGTCGTATTCCACACTGGTCCTCTGACACTGAAAATTATTTGGCGTTAGCAATTCAGACATTAAGTAATATACAATATATCTACATTTTCTAAAATAATCCTGAGCCCCCTTGCCCAGCTGAACGTTTTTTATAACTATCTGCTTTGTCCACGTTATCACCTACTTTAGTGTCATACAAAGAAAGTGCAATGAATATTGTGCTAACGGCGTATCATAAATATTTTCTATATTTTGAATTACAAAGCGTGCCCCGTCATTATTCCAAAACTTAGTTTCATGTTCCTTAGGTCGATATATTTATTCGACTACATTTGAATTGTTTTTAAGTGCTGTATCGCTGCTTGGAGAAAAAAAAGATCGTTTTTAACTTCTCAAAATTCTCTCTCGGCATTTTTTTATTTTGTGTCACATGATGAAAATTTTAAGAAATTATTCGCATGTGACGACGTTTTTCTTTGATCAAATATCCAGATGACAGTCATTCTTCCACTGGATCATCCACCATCTGCCCGCCATATCCATAGCGAATTTAATTATGGTATTGAAATTAAAAAGAGGAAATTCTGTATTGGCCATTTAGAATTAATGGATTTTGTCCCGAGAACTGCAGGTAAAATATAAGATCTTACAATCCAATGGTCGTAAAGTAACTCGAACGCAAACACTCAGTCCTTCAAAGTAAGATAACCCAGGTGCCGCCGAATATCGTTGTATTCTTTCCCAGTAGTATTTATCAGTATATGTGTCGTCAAAATATTTTTCTTCACTGACTGTTTATTGATTGCATTTCTTCCAAACTCTCACTCATCCACAATTATGGAAATTAGTTTTTTTCCGATGGCGAAAATGATTAACTTTTAGTTTCATGCTTATCTTGCTTTGTCCCTGGAATAGAACCTGACCGGCTGAAAAAAGCACTTGCTGATATTGGTGAGACACTGATTCGAAACAAAACATCCGCTGTACCAAGAGAAATTCCGTGAAACTTGGCAACGGTGGCCAATATCAATTAAAATGCCATTAATGTTATAATGCATTATTTATGCATTTGACTTGATGTGTTATAATTTGATGCATGTTAAATGCATGCAGTATATGGATAGTGCACGATGTCAGAGTTTCTCAATTATATTAAGAGTCCATGCACCGTATGGCGAATATCATGCCTCGTCGAATTGTTGCTGCCACGCCACCGTCACCGTGCAACAAAGTTGTAAAGGGTTTGGAAACAACATGAAATAAACGATTGTTTTCCAAATGACCTTCTTCGGTGTCTCGCGTTTGAGGTATAACTAAATACAATCCAGAGGCTTGCAGAAAATAAGGCTTCCACGCTGGATGTATACTCTGGAAAGTCAATACATAAATACATATATTTAGCAGCACCTGGCAGTGTAGATTTGTGACGTTTTACCAGGGACAACCACTTTTTTGGGTCAGAAATACATTGTTATTATTTTTACTACTGCTCTGCGTAATTCTGAAACCCCTCAGATTACCGACTCGGCATTAAAAAGCCAAGTTGCAGCCTTTACATTATTTAATTATGTGGCTAATAACTGTGAGCTAAAATGACAAACCATGTTCCTGTGCATCCAACTTCAGAACATATAGTAAAATGTTAGAATGAGAAGTTGTGAGATACGATTCGGTGAGAGTGGAACTGATCATGCAACATTTCATTTCTTGATTCAGATTCCCACCATCCACATCACAATTACATATGTAATCTAAACATTGAGGAAGGCCACTTTTCCCAGGCACATTGAGCACGACAACTGCCGGTGCCCGGGTGCTCCTTCCACAAAGTGCATTTCAACCCGTGCGTGTTGTCAGTCACGTGCTCTGTGTAAAATGAACACGAGTCAAGCAATTAATTAATTAATTAATTAATTAATTAATTACTTAATTGACGAATGCGCAAACGGAACAAATCTAAAATTGTTAACACGAGCAACCCGAAGATCACGAAGGAAATCCACGCGGTTACAGAGAGAACTCCATACAAACTCCGTAGTTTGTCGATCCCGGGTAGGGCAGCAACTCTCCCGCTGACGCTCTTGCAAGAGTGAATTCAACAATTATTCAAACAATGAGGTCAGACGTGTTAAATGACAGACAGAAACGTCGAATCGACTTTTTTCTTTAAATTCTACTGATGCTGATGATATCACCCGTCGACTAAAATATGAAATGTAAAGGCTTGAAAAGATGAAAGACAACATTTTGGTATAATGCCTGTGCAACTTATGCGTATCTAGCGTACGGAGGACTGTAAATAGGGATTAAGATCCATTTTACGAGGGATTCATCTCTTAACATATTTAAGAATGAGAAAATATTCAGTATATCATAAGCTTCCCCAGTATGCGATTTTTTTAATAGCTTTTGCCTCATCCATGAATGACAATGAAAAGGAAAGCAACGATGTCGAATTCCTGATTAGTTAAATATCACTTTAGAATATTTTCCAAAATACATTTGTATTATATCATCTCGGACAATCCTTAATCGGAGGTACACAAAATTGCTGGAGGAACTCAGCGGGTGCAGCAGCATCTATGGAGCGAAGGAAATAGGCGACGTTTCGGGCCGAAACCCTTCTTCAGACTGATGGGGGGTGGGGAAAGAAAGAAGGACAAAGGGAGGAGGAGGAGGCGCCCGAGGGCGGGCGGATGGGAGGAGACAGCTAGAGGGTGAAGGAAGGGGAGGGGACAGCACGGGCTAGCCAAATTGGGAGAATTCAATGTTGATGCCAAGGGGACGCAAGGACCCCAGACGGAATATGAGGTGCTGTTCCTCCAATTTCCGCTGTTGCTCACTCTGGCAATGGAGGAGACCCAGGACAGAGAGGTCGGATTGGGAATGGGAGGGGGAGTTGAAGTGCTGAGCCACCGGGAGGTCAGGTAGGTTATTGCGGACTGAGCGGAGGTGTTCGGCGAAACGGTCGCCCAACCTACGCTTGGTCTCACCGATGTAAATCAGCTGACATCTAGAGCAGCGGATGCAGTAGATGAGGTTGGAGGAGATACAGGTGAACCTTTGTCGCACCTGGAACGACTGCTTGGGACCTTGAATGGAGTCGAGGGGGGAGGTGAAGGGACAGGTGTTGCATTTCTTGCGGTTGCAACGGAATCCTTAATCGGACTTTAGTCGACTTTAACTTGGACTAATAATAATAATAATAATAATAATAATAATAATAATAATAATAATAATAATATTATTATTATTATTATTATTATTATTATTATTATTATTATTATTATTATTAGTCCAAGTTAAAGTCGACTAAAGCTGCATACCAATCTCGTAGCACTTATGTGCAATGACAATAAAAAAGATATTATTATAATAATAATAATAATAATAATAATAATAATAATAATAATAATAATAATAATAATTATTATTATTATTATTATTATTATTATAATAATATCTTTTTTATTGTCATTGCACATAAGTGCTACGAGATTGGTATGCAGCTTCCATCCGATGTCATAACTTAAATAACTAGTAAAATTTAGATTTAGATACCGCGAGAATACCAGCCAGTAGCTTTATCCCGTATCTGTCCACTGTGGACAGCTTGACTGTATTAATGTGTACACTACCCGCTGACTGGATAGCTTGCAACAAAAACTATTTCACTGCACCTCGGTACACGTGACACAAACTGAACTAAACCAGTCTTAGACGTGCAATGAATGTGGCAAATGTCGCAAACGATTGCAAATTAAATAAGAACAAAATAATAAACCTACAAGATGTGGCGTGTCAATATATTTTCTAAACTCGCCTATTACCTGCCTTATCTCAGTGGAAAGACCAGGCAAGACAAAATACACTAATCCCAATTTTGTTAGCGAAGCATTTATTCAAAGTACCAATGAACCAAATTCTAATAAAGCAATTCCGCCCCTAACAGCGGATATGGTACTTGAACACGAAACGGATGGTTCAACACAGATATATCTATCATAGATATTACTTTTATGTTGTTATGTTTATCTGATTAACTATATATTCTTTTCGCCATTTTCTAACCATTGCGTTTTACTTTTTCCCGATGAAGACGCGCTAATGGAAAAAAATGCAGGTAACGGAAAATAATGGATTACATTTCATTGGTGCGAGCATAACACGGAACATAATTTTTTGGGTAATAGTTAATTGTGATACTATAGAGATATAATATACAATATCCATTGACTTGGCCTCCCCACCCTTCTGTGGCAAAGAATTCAACAGAGTCACCACCCTCTGTCTATAGATATTACTCCCCATCTCCTTCATAAAGGAATGTTCGTTAGGACTGGAGCCTATGTGCTCCAGTCCTAAACTCTCCCACGTGGAAACATCCTCCCCACATCCACTCTATCTAGGCATTTCATTATCGGTAGTTCTGCTTTGTGACATTGTTCCGTTGGAGCCAGGGAGATTGATTTCATTGTGGTCGCACTTAATGCATAAATGTATATACTTTACAGCTGACTGGAAAATCTGCAAACCTGCAACTATTTCCGCAGGGATTCTTCTCAACCGGCTGAGCATTTGCAGAAGTTCATTTATTTTGTGTGAATCTGTTGGCTGGCCTGCCGCCGGTGGAAATTATCTCGATTATGGATATTCGCAAGCTTCGAAAACAGTATGTGCTACCCACAGAGGAAGGTAGTTCCCCACCGCCGGAGAGCAGTTTAGCATATTATCTGAATGTTATTCTGCAAGGCAATAGTGTGGGTGCGATTATTTCGCCCATGTTTACTTAAAGACCCATCGATAGTCGATAAATGACTTATTTGGGCGTCGAAAAATAAACCGTTAATCATTCTCCATAATCTCAAATCTGCGCGTTTCTGTTATATTTATTTTATTGCTGTACGTGCTAACACACAGTTTGAGGAGGAGTGGTAAAAAGCTGTTAACAAGGCAACTTCATGAGATCCTGAATTTATATGGAAGTGCATAGAAACATAGAAACATAGACAATAGGTGCAGGAGTAGGCCATTCGGCCATTCGAGCCTGCACCGCCATTCAATATGATCATGGCTGATCATCCAACTCAGTATCCTGTTCCTGCCTTCTCTCCATACCCCCTGATCCATTTAGCCACAAGGGTCACATCCAACTCCCTCTTAAATATAGCCAATGAACTGGCCTCAACTACCTTCTGCGGGAGAGAATTCCAGAGATTCACCGCTCTCTGTGTGTAAAAAGTTTTCCTCATCTCGGTCCTAAAAGATTTCCCCTTTATCCTTAAACTCTGACCCCTTGTTCTGGAATTCCCCAACATCGGGAACAATCTTCCTGCATCTAGCCTGTCCAACCCCTTAAGAATTGTGCACGTTTATATAAGATCCCCCCTCAATCTTCTAAATTCTAGCGAGTACAAACCGAGTCTATCCAGTCTTTCTTCATATGAAAGTCCTGACATCCCAGGAATCAGTCCGGTGAACCTTCTCTGTACTCCCTCTATGGCAAGAATGTCTTTCCTCAGATTAGGAGACCAAAACTGTACGCAA